>NC_056731.1:1130869685-1130924685 GCF_019279795.1 Protopterus annectens | reverse complement strand
AAATAACCTCATGACAGCTACAGAACAGTAATCTATTTTATATCTTGTTACTAAAAAGAAACAAATATGAAAAACTAAATAGATTAAATGCAGATTCAACAGCAACCGAGTGTATTTCAAGATGTCCTCTTAAGTTAGAGACTTTTGGTTACAAAATGGGCAGTGTCAAGTCATAGTTTCACCCACAGTGAAAATATTACTCCTTCACAACAAAAACTTCTGATACAGCAAACATATAGAAAAATACATGCATTTTTGTCAAAATCAAATAGGAAAAACACTAAAAAGACAAAGAATGTCTCTTACCTCAGAAATTTTGTAGGCGATGCTGACTATATAAAAAGAAATGTATATTAATCAGGTAGTACGCTGAATTCTGCATATAAAAACTAAAGAATTTAATCAGCAGTTGATACAACAAAAATACTAAGCAAGACATTCTAATCCCCATTTTTATAAAAAAGCTTCAATTTCTCTGTTTTGCATTAGACAATAATCTTGAAACAGACTGCTTCAGTTACAGGCTAGAAGGTGCAGCATGAGTTTCACAATGCTTAATTAACAGAACATACAGATAAGCTGGCATAAAACAAATATTCAAGTAAACCAGCTTAACTGTTTCTACTAGCCCATTATAAGCCTGTCTTTGCCTCCGGAAAACACAGGTATGGTTTACCATCACCTTCCACTCACCTCTTAATGGTTTTGCTTGACTACACCATTTTCCCCAGCAGCATTCCACAATCCCACCGCTCTCTCTAACAGGTACTTCCTGAAGTCAGACCTGAACTTTCATTCAGCATTTTGTTGCTATATATAACCTCTCATTTTTTATTGTATTCATCTGTTAACTGAGCAAGACCCGTGAGGCACAAGTCTTTCTAAGGCAATTTCACAGTACTGTTCTAGTTAAGTAAGCTGATCAGATTCACACAACATGCAGGAGAAAATGGGGGAAAATCAATATATATATATATATATATATATATATATATATATATATATATATATATATATATATATATATATATATAGCAACAAAATGCTGAATGAAAGTTCAGGTCTGACTTCAGGAAGTACCTGTTAGAGAGAGCGATGGGATTGTGGAATGCTGCTGGGGAAAATGGTTTTTTAGACAAGGCTCAAATTCTAAACCCACTGCCCTAGAAAACAATAATGGAAAAAAACTAAGGGTAATGCTGCTCAATGCCAGAAGTCTAAATCTCAAGATGCACCTCAAGCCCTCCTCAGTATGGAGAACATCGATGTCTGTGCTGTGACTGAAACCTGGTTCAAGGCTCCTGAGAGCACCCCGGCACTATCAGGTTTTACCTCATATCATGCGTTCCGGCCCCAAAACCCGGACCGTACCACAAAAGGAGGGGGTGTATCCATATTCATCAAGGATACCCACACCTCCAGGCTGGTGGCAACTCACGAGGCATCAGAGACCATTCAGGTGCAATTAACCATAGGCAAAACTGCTCTACAGTTTGTAGCATGTCACAGGCCACCCTCTCAAACTCAGGAACCCCACACAGCCTTCCTGAAGACACTGGAGAGTATAAATGTCTCTCCAAACACCATCATATTGGGTGACTTCAACTACCCAAACATAGACTGGGAACATTACTCAAGCCCCAATACCCTAGCCCAAAGGTTCCTGGAGTTCATAAACTCAAATGCTATGGAACAACTTGTCACCATTCCCACAAGAGGTGAAAATATACTAGACCTGATCATCACAAACATGGGGACAAAATGCTCCACACGCGAAGTATATCCCTCATTGGTGAGATCAGACCATAAACTAATCTCACTGGAGATCCACATCCCGCCCCCACCTCCAACAAAAAAGGCCACAGTGAAGAACTTCTCAAAAGCCAACTTCACACTTCTTAAGACTGGTGTGGTATCCTTCAAGGCCCCTGAGCCATTGGAAACCACAACCCACGCTGCTGAATCCCTTACAAATGCTTTCTACGAGCACCTCCAGGATTGCATGGATCAAGCAATCCCAAATAAAATCAAGACCCTTTCCACCAAAGGCAAGCGCCTGATCTGGTGGACCCCAGCCATAAACAAACTTTACAACAAGAGGAGAAAGCTACTACAAGATAGAGCAAAATCCCTAAAAGGGAAGACATCTCTGATCAATACTAGTAAAAAACTACGATCACTCATAAAATCATCCAAGGCCAACTTTGAGAGAAAAATCGCCAAGGACTCAAAAGACAATCATAAGGCCTTCTTTAGCTATGTTAGAAATCTGGGTGGAAACTCCCAGATATGCTCAGAATTAGTCCAAAATGATACAAAAATCACTGAACCCACAGACATTGCAAACATACTGGCAGACAGGTTCAGTGAAAATTTCTCCCCTCCCTCCCCCCCAAAAGGAGAAATATCTATCCCAGCAGAGTGTAGCCTCCCAATCATCTCAAATGCCCAGGTGAGAGCTGCTCTCTCTAAAGCTAAAAACACAGCATCAATGGGACTGGATGGTGTCCCCGGCTGTGTGCTACATGAACTCAATGAGGAACTAAACCCACACATAAGGCTGCTGTTTAATCTTAGCCTTACCACAGGATACGTACCCAAAGAGTGGCGTATGGCAACTGTGGTCCCACTCCACAAAGGCGGTGCTTCTACGGACCCTGGTAATTACCGCCCCATAAGCTTAACAAGCCTGGTCTGCAAAGCTATGGAGAGGATCATAATGGAACTCATAAATAAAGACATAGGGGACCTACAGACATTGGATCCTACCCAATTCGGCTTTGTCAAGGGCAGATCATGCCTCTTGAACTTGGTCGACTTTTTTGAAACAGTCACCAAGGCCATTGATGAGGGTAAGGCAGTTCACACAGCCTACCTTGACCTTGCAAAAGCTTTCGACACAATACCCCACTCGGGTATCATAGAAAAGCTCACCATCTTAAATGTAAACCCGTATGTCACAAGATGGGTTGCAAACTGGCTCAAGGACAGAAATCACAGGGTTAGAGTTGCTGGTGCCATGTCAGACTCCAAGCCGGTCACAAGCGGTGTCCCGCAGGGCTCAGTCCTGGGCCCCTTCTTGTTCGGCATCTACTTTTCAGAAGTGCAGGCAAACATAGGAGGATTGTGGCTGATAAAGTTTGCAGATGACTGCAAACTGGGTGCCATAGTTGAAAATCCATCAGACACAGATATCCTTCAGAGAGGTCTCATAAAAACGGATAACTGGTGCCAGAGCCATGGCCTTAAGCTAAACGCCAAAAAATGTATAGTCATACCCTTTGGTAAAAACAAGGTAACCCCAAATTACCACATAGGTGGCAATCCATTAAGCACAGAAGAGGTTATCAGGGACCTGGGGACCCAAGTTGACAGTAACCTTTCTTTTGACACTCACATTGCCAAAGTGGTTAGGAGGACCTTCTACATTGCCCACCTGATTATGAAGGGATTCACATTCAGATCAAGGGAGGTCATTGTTCCCCTTTATTCTTCACTTATCAGACCAATGATTGAGTACAATGCCCCATTCGGAATGCATCTTACCCGACACCTGCAGCAATTGGAAAGACCCCAAAAGTTCCTCACCAAAAGGATAAAGGGGCTCAAAAATATGCCATATGCTGCCCGACTGAAGAAACTCCAGCTCTATTCAGTCGCATACCGTCTGCTCAGAGGTGACCTGTGCCTGACATACAAGGCCATGTCCAACCCGGAATTAATGGACATGCTCCACCTCATAAAAATCCAAATCCACCAGAGCCACAAGAGCAAGAGACTTAAACCTCAACACGGATATAAATAGGACGTGCTGGAGGGACAGATTCATCACCCAGAGACTCCCTATGCTGTGGAACAGAATCCCGGTCCATGTGAGACAGAGCACCTCGCTGGCTCTGTTCAAGAGGAATCTTGACCAGTGGATGGGAGATCGTAGGTTTACCCCGGGATCATCTCTGTATCACTGCTGGACAGAGGCACGGCAAACTAATGGGTATAGTATTCTTCAACCTAAGGGGTGGTGAAAGCCACACAACTCTGGCTAGGCTTATAAATGCCCTAGGGCAGATAGCCTAATATGAACCTATGAACCTATAAACCTTGGACTACAGGATAAGACTTGCAAGCAACAAAGCAACTTACAGACATAACTCCCTGTGTTATACTGACAAACATGCCAGAGTTCTTCCTCTTTAACTCACTTTCTTTCTTAAAATGTGCATATGTCCAGTGTCTTTAACCCTTCATGGTACTTCAGCATCACCAACGAGACCATTTCAGCTTGCTCTGCTGTCACTCCACATGTCTGCATCTTACCATACTTGCATCTCTGCTGTCTGACAACCACTAAATACATTCTAAGCTGTAGCTCTACAGCTTTCCTATACATTGAAAGAATGACTTTGGAATGGACTTTTTTGAATTACATTCTGGCACAATGCAACTCAACATCTAAATTGTGATTATCACACAAGTCACAAGGCAGGAAGGGTCCTCAAATTTACTCACAACTAGAATATGTTATTTGCATTTGTTTTTGATAAAACAGTACTTCAGAGTACTTGCATCAATGTGGTGTATCCACCAAGTGGATATCTAAGGCATAACTAGTGTGAAATGTTAACTAGAAAATTAATACTTTACAGCCTTGGCCAATTTCAGTGATCGTCCATGACAGTGCCTGTAGTTGTGAAAGATTATGGGAAACTGTACAGCTAAGGGGTAGTATAGGCTGAGGGTTGATTATATTTGATATTTTATTATAGGAATTGCTCAATGTACAGATGATCTGCTACGAACATAAAGAAATACAACCATTACATGTATTGCACGTAATGCAATGTCATTTAAGTAGATCTACAATTTATCAATGCGCTTTATGAAACAAATAAAAACATGTGGATGGATCACAGTGCACATCAGACTGCCTAAGAGTTAGATCCAACGCATGTTTAACTGAGTTTTATGGTGCTACAAGTGTACGACTAGAACACGTTTAATGGAAGGAGATGACAAACTCAGTCAAGGGTCACTTCTCCAAGACAGCAGCTTCATTATAGTTTTAAGTAGCTGCTCAATGGAAGTAGCCTAGGTAATGAGGCTTTAGCTCTGTCAGCTGAAGATGTTTAGTAACAGACCTATCAAGATGGATTACAATCTGCAAGTGTAATAGAGCAGCCTAAAAGAAACAAGGTTATTACCACAGATTTTTTTTATCTTACCATAAAATTTGTCTATTTAAAAAGGAAAATGGGTGGAGAAAGGCAAATGACTATGGGAAGGAAACTGCTTAAAACAATAAAGTGCTATACAAGAAAGTAGTATAGAGTGAGATGAATGGGATGGAACTCTTACTACAAGAAGTAAAAACCTGTTGTGCTGTAATGCGGTTTTCTAGAATGTGCTCTGTAAATCCTAGAAACATCCTTGGATCTGTTCTCCCATTATAAAAACAAACAGAAAGGTCATCCCTGAGGATATGAAACTAAACATGCATCAAAATGAAAGCATGTATAGCTACTGAATTCCACAGAAACCCAAACAACTACACTCAAATGATGGATACCCTACAATATTTAGTAATATCCTTACCAGTTTACCATAAACAGACCTAAAATATTTACATCTATGGATATGATCCCTGATTTGTCAATGATCAGTCATTACTAATAGACCTGTGGGACTGTAAAAAAGATAAAAAACAATGTAAAATGCACTTTCAAGACATAGCTACTCAAGACAGTCTGAAACAACAATACTGGTGTACCTACAGGTATACTTGTCCTCCAGATATCAAAGGTGCTTTCAGTGAATTAACATCAGTTTTGGTAAATTATCATCAGTTTTACTATATTAACTCAACTCTTCTTCATGTTACAAGACAAGCACACTTGCCTAATGCCAACCTACAGTCAGAATGCAAAACAGCAGGAAAGGCATTCACTTGTACAAAAAAGTAATAGGGTACTGAAACCCATAAAAGTAATCACCTCCAGCATAATAACAGGGACTACACTTTACTCAGTAATAGCATAAGAAGAGGTAGGGCATGTCAAAATTATGCACATATGCAGTTTCAACAAAATAAACTGCTGTGGAATCATTGGCTATTTGAGAGAGAGGTAAGGAAGCTGAAGGTTTAGTCCACAGCATGAGCCTCAAACAGCAATTACTTCACTGCAAATATATGCATGATATTAAACAACTTGTGAACTTCTGAGCTAAATCCAGGGACTGCACATTCCATAATTGTAGAGACTTAGCAGGCAACAGAAAAACACTACTCTTTTTTTTTTATATTCAAGGCAGTCTACAATTGGAATTAGATGGCAAGGTTGCAAGAGACATGGCATCAGTGACTACAAGACCAACTGCTGGAGACATGCATAGGTCACTCCATTACTCTAGGATTCTGTTAATGCAGCTATGCCAGAATCATTCTAGCCTTGAAGACAGTTCACATTAGCTAACATACACTCTCAATGCTCCTCAGTGTATCAAGACTTTTAGAAAGTAATGCCACGGCAGGTCCTGGAATACAGAAAGAAGCATGGATACTGGCACAAGCAGGATATGGGTTCTGAGTGGGTTACCACCACTGTTGATCCCGTAGTTAAAAATTATACTTACAATCGTTTACTGATGTTTAGTGAGGTCACAAAAATTCCAGTCTTGGACCTAAAGATTTGTTTACAACAGCTGTGTATGTTTCTTTATGTGAAAGCTGCCTACTGAATACATGGGATTATTTCCATTTCAGTCATGCACAATGTTTTAGTTTCAATGCAGATTACCTCTTGAGGGAGGCTATGATTCCACTTAAACAAGTAATGACTAGTATCTCCCTGCTCTTGCTACACATATTTGTTTTCCACAGGTATGCACTTCAGTGCGTCTCTGAAATACTTCAAGTGAACATCATTATTTGGGAGTAGAATCTGTTTTGCAAGTCAAGCGTGAAACATGCAGTAGTGTCCAGTATTGGAAAACAATGTCACTGCCTTAATGCTGGTGAGAACAGCCTCACTGACAACAATGATTTTAATTGGCTGGTTGCTCGACTTGATGAGGACAATTTTTTTCCAGTGGCACATCTAGAAGTGCCTGTTCAGGTCCTGCAGATGAAGGTAAGCCACCCATATTTTCAGTCCTAAAGACAACTGAAGAAAACAATAAAATTAGTAGGATATGCATCTTGCTACCTATTCACAAGACGTGGCCAGTAAATATAAGCCAAAGTAACTTCCCAAAAAAAGTGCTAACATATTGAATTGGGTAATGAACCCTACAGGTTTATTATTTAGGTATCTACTGAGCTACAGGGAGTACTTGACTATTTCCAGGATCTGTCATTCAGGATTGTGGAGAGCTGCTGCAAAGGCCTTCAGGCAGACTGATACAGCACCCTGGCATTCTTAACGTAGATTGGGAATCCCAGACTTTCATAAGCTTCAGCAAATGAATGTAATGCAATGTAGTAGCTGCCTGCACAAGAGAAGTCAGTAAAAGATTCCTTAGAAATGCTGGCCAAGAATGAAGAGCTAACCAACGAAAAAACTCTCCACAGACCACCAGGCTAAAACAACAAACTTTAATACAGATGTGGTAAGCGCTTTCGGGATACACCCTTCATCAGACAAATTCCACGTAATACAAACTCATTATTTAAATAATTATTGTCCAAGCAACAGTCAGAAACTTAAACATATGGTCTAAGCCTCTTTAAAATAGGTTTTAATGGCACAGCCCCATTCAAACCTGAGCTTGTCTGCCCCAAGTTCTATAATCCATTGTGTTTCACAATACACAGTATAGCAAATAAGGTCACCACCCCTTGGATTGATTTTAAGTACTTGTAGGACCATACAGTTGAAAAAATGTCCTGTTTCAAAGAGGTGCAACTGCTTCGTGTAATTCAAAGTACAGTTATTTCAAAAAAAAAGTTTACTGTGCTGGGTGTGTCCATTCGCAAAGAACCACCATTACAGAGTGCTTCTTGTACTGTAGAGAATTGCCTAGTAAGGAACCCCATTTTGGGGACACTTCAATGTGTTGTATGCAATTGTTCGTATGGTGCAGTTACTTGGCAGGCTTCTTACACTGACGAGAGGTGTTTTCTTACAAAAGATGACATTACAAGACTATAACAGTGCTCATGAATCCCTTAGTCATATTGCAAAGTTCTCTAATGTTTCTTAAACCGACGGCTCTAGTAAGTGAAGATGAATGACTGTAGCATGCCTGCCTTCATCAGTTCCAAGAAGTACAGCAGATCATGCTAAATTACTTTAGCATTTTCATCTTTACCAATAAAATTCCGAAAGTATCGAAAAGCCCGAGTAGTTTATTTCACAAAGTCCAGTTATTCAAAAGTACTATGAGATTGTTTATTCACATGATTCCAAAAAGCTCATAGAAAAGTACAAGTTTAGAGTACAAATGCATTGAACAGTCATTGGCATTAATTCTGGCATATGTGCATGTGTGTATAGTTATGCTTATTTGCAACCCCCCCCCTCACTGGCATATGTTAATATGGAGACAGATTTCAAAACCCCCTACCACTTGTGTTTGATCGGAATATTGCAGAAAACTGGAGAATACTTGAGCAAGTGTAAGATATTTTCATGCAAGCAGTTTATGCAGATATAGATGCACACACAAGGGCAATGATTTTTCTAAACCTAGCTGGGTCAGAGGGCATTGAACGGGAGCATTCATTTGTGTATGCACCAGAAGTCTCTGAAGGAGAAGGTGCAGACCGTCATATTGCTGTACAGGCTGAATCCAGAGAAGACCCTGAGTGTTTGAAGTGCAATTGCAGAGAAATGTGTAACACCCAAACAAATATTACATTAGATTTGTTTAACATAAGAGATCAAAAGCCAGGGGAGACATTTGAAGCTTATATAACTGACGAGAAACAGAGCTAAAACATGTCTGTTTGGTGATCTAAAAGACAAGTTGATAAAGGACAGACTTGTATGTGGTGTTACCAGTGCTGCTATGAGAAAGATTTTGCTTTGTGACAGTAATTTAATGTTGAATAAAGCCACAGAGCTTTGTCCAATCCATGAGGTGACAGAAAAACATACAATGCTTATGAGTGACAAGAACATGGTTTCAGTTGGTTCCAGGGTGCATGTAGATAGTGTGTAACACGTGGCAAACAAGAACAGGCCTAAGCATGTGACAGCTACAGGACTTCCAAAGAAGGTGCGCAGCTTTCCAGAAAGTTCTACGAAAGGTGAAACCTCCAACGCCAGCTCAGTGCAACACATGCAAGTTCCAGTATAACCCAAATCTAGCTTTATTGTCAACTGTTGCAACTGTGGTGTGAATCAGGAGTCTAAAAGAGAGAAGTGCTTAGCATATGGCCAACAGTGTCACAAGTGTAAAAAATTTAATAATTTCCAGAAGTTTTGCAGATCAAGCAAGCCTCACACAGTTGTAAAGAAAGGTCACACAAAAAAGCAGGTTGATCAAGTAGAGTCAAAACAGTCAGCTTTCTATGCGGATGGTGCATCAGTGCTTGGTGAAAGAGCTGATGCCGTGAACTTATCAGAGAAATATTTTGTACTGTCTGGATTAATGGAAAATTCACAGAGCTCAAAGTAGACACTGGCTCAAAGTGCAATGTTATATCAGCAGACACATTTGCAAGAGTAAGAGCTAAAGAACAACTCAATGTAACCAGTAGTGCGAGACTTGTTGCTTATGGACGTGAAGAAATTCAAACCAAAGATTCAGTGATGCTTTCATGTTATTTGGCTGAGAGCTGTTACAACTTGTTATTCTATGTAGTATGAAGCCCAGTGCAATCTTTATTGGGTCTCAAAGATAGTTTAAGAATGAATCTACTTTCTTTTGCCAAAGAGGTTCATCATGTGAGTGCAGTTCCGAGTTCCAGTTTTTCAGAAGCCATTTTCTCAAAGTATGCTGATGTTTTCGATGACAAATTGGGAAAAACTTCCAGTTGTGTATTCCATGAAGTTAGACCCAGAGATCACTCTAGTAGTCAGACCGGCAAGAAGAGTTCCAATAGTGAAGCAAGATAAAGTTAAAGCTCAGTTGGATAAAATGGTACAGCAAGGTGCAATTTGTTTAGTCACAGAACCAATGGAACTGGGTGTAGTCTATGGTAGCCGCGCACAAAAAAAGGCACAGATGAAATCAGAATATGCATTGACCCGAGACAGCTGAACAAAGCATTAAAAAGAATGTATCATCCTATGTGCACAGTCAAAGAGGTTGCAGCTCTAATACCAAATGCTGCTGTATTTTCTGTTTTGGATGCAAAGGGTTCATTTTGGCAAGTGATGCTGGATCGCAAATCCTCATTTCTAACTACTTTTGGTAATCCGTTTGCCAGATACAGATTCCTAAGGATACCATTTGGACTAAATTCTGCAAGTGAAGTTTTTCAACGTGCAATGGAGCAAATTTTTTTAGGTTATCTATGTGCCATCATAGTAGACAATCTGTTGGTTAGAGGCAATGGGGAAGCAGAACATGACAGAAACCTAAACATAGTTCTAGACAGCGTGTTAAGTGAACTTAAAGTCAATCCTCTGAAGTGCAAATTCAGACTTCCAGAAGTTACCTACGTAGGTTAGTCATTTACAATTACAGGCTTAAAACTAGATCTGACCAAGCAAGCAACTATTCTGGAGATGTTACCGCCAGATAATGTACAAAGTTTGCAGTGTTTTCTGGGCATGGTCAACTATTTAGGCAAATTTATATCAGACATCGGTGAATTGACAGCATCTTTAAGAGAGCTCACATGCAAAAATGTTGCATGGTCATGTTTAGAACACCATCAAAAGGCATTTGAAGACCTTAAGAAGAAAACTGCCACCCCCCGCTATGCTAAGATAATTATGATGTGAACAAACCAGTTATTCTTTCTTGTGATGCTTCAACATTGATGCTTCAACATTTGGTTTAGGTGCAGTTAATCTTCAAGAGGGAAGACTAGTAGCCTCTGCATCAACAACACTAATGCAAATGGAGATGCAGTATGGTCAAACTGAGAAAGAGCTGTTGGCAATAGTATTTGCATGTTCCGAGTTTCATGATTATATTTACGGTTGAGCTATTCAAATTGAAACTGATCATCAACCTTTAGTCACTATTCTGAAGAAGCCTATACATGATGCTTAAATTGCAAAAATACAATTTCAATTTGGTCTACACGAAAAGTAAATTGCTTTATTTGGCAGATACCTTATCCAGATCTCCAGTTCCTACAACCGAACAGCTTGATGCAGACACTTTTGGCTTTGATGTGATGTCAGTGTGTAATTTTTCCTCCACTAGACTTGATAAGTTAAGAGATCACCCTCAGACTGATCCATAAAAGTTCAATCATTATATTAATGCTGGATGGCCATCAAAGCAATCTAGTGTCTTACCTGAAAGGCAAGCATATTTTCCCTACAGAGATGAATTGTTGATGGAAGAGGGCATTATTTTCAAAGGTCCTAAAATTGTTGTTCCTGTTTCCTTACAAGAATACATCCAGATTTTACACTGTGGTCACCCAGGTACATCTACTAAGAGAAGAGCATGAGAATTAGTATGTTGGCCTTCATTATTAAAAGGCATTGATAAAGTTCTTTCTACCTGTTCAGTATGCAGTAGTACCGCATCACATTTGCAAAGAGAACAACTTTAGCTAAGTCCAATTCCCAGATTACCTTGGTCTGCTGAAACAACTGATATCTATGAGTGGAACAATCAACACTACTTCGTTTAGATTCTTATTCAAACTGGTTTAAAATTAATCTGCTATCAAACTTAACCTCAACAGCTGTTATTATCAAGGTGAAATGTCATTTCTCAGTTCATGGTAGTCCACACAAACTTTTTTCTGGCAATTGTACTCAATTTACTAGCCAGTAGTTTCAGAAATTTGCAAGAGAGTAGAACTTTGTACGTCACTAGTAGTCCTGAATATCCTCAATTCAATGGTCTAGCTGAAAGAGCAGTACAGTGCAAAGCAATTACTTGAAAGGTCAAAGCATGACAATGCAGACATATTCTTGGGGTGTATATTATCTTATCGAATTTTTGAAAGTACAAACATCATATGGTCGAAGCCATATGATCGAACTTTTAAAAGTTTATAATGCTTAAAAAAAATTAACAGAAAAAAACTACCTGACCATTTTAAGCAGGGGGCAAGCCCCCCTTCACCTCCCACATGGGGGGCTGTGCCCCCCACACCCCCTGCTCTTTAAATATACCAACTCCAAGACCGTACTACAGTGCAGGAAAGGGAAATCTTCCCATTCCGCACTGTACAGTGATCTCCATTGTAACATTCAAACTTTTAAAAGTTCGATCATATGGTGACAACCATATGATGTTCAAACTTTTAACAGTTCGATAACGTAATATACACCCATATTCTTGAATTTGCTTAATGTCAGAATCATACCTTGTGATGATTTTCTTGGCTCATCTGTTCAAAAGTTACTTTCCAGACAAACAACTACGCTACCTATTTCATCCAGTTTGTTGCAGCCTAAGTTGAAGAACACTAAAACTGTCCAGCCTCAATCATTTAAGAAGCGTAATATCCAGAAATCTAGTCATGACTGATCGAGCAAACTAATTCGTCTGTTGAGGGAAGGAGAGATGGCACAAATTCAGACAATGAAAGGTTTTGATCGAATAGGACAGATTACAGGCATTTGTGCCAAACTAAGGTCTTACTTGGTAAATCGTGAAGAAATGGAATATAGGAGGAATCACAAACACCTTCATCCTGCATCAGAACCATCACCATCATTGCAGTCACAACATTGTTTCTGTGATGCAAATTTTCAATCAAAGGCTGAGTTCGGACACTGTTTCCAGAGCACAATATGTTCAAAAGTCTGATTCTGTTCCAGAAAGTGATTTGAACATTCCATAGGTTAACCATTTTGCAGAAACTGTCCCAGTTGCTAAATCAAATTCTCTGTTTTATGTCACACGATATAGATAAATATCTAAACCAACCGTGAAATATGTAGCAACGTAGACTTCATTGTGCATGCCAATATGTTTAGTATTGTATAATGCATGTCTATGGATTACCTGTGATTTCTGCATGCTAAGACAGTCTCATAATTGTATGGTCTATTTCTCAAAGAGGGAGGATGTAAATCAGAGTGTAGAGAGTGTGTGCTTGTAAAGAAGCATGTGAGGCTGTATATGCACATATATAACCACGCACATGCACAACCTTAGTGCCATTTTGTAGAACTAGTTAAGGAGTAAGCATGCACGATCGTAGTCATTAATTGTATACAAGTTATTTAAGTTAGAATCAATAGTCAACAGTAGTAATGCGTTTGTATGTAACAAAGCTGCTTAAACAGAAACCACACAGGTTTGCTTATTCATGTACAACATGAAAGTGACAAATGGGTAAGCTATATGACCTGCTGGCTAAGCCTACAAAATCTCCATGGGACTGAACACACAGTCACATGGGGAACTGCCTACGAGATACATTGTTAGTGCCTGCTCACAGCTCACTGTTGCTACTATAGGTGTCACACAGACATCAGACTTTGTTCAGTAATATTATACATGTCCCCAGTTATTAGAAAATGCATAACTCAAGGCTGAAGCCTAGTTTTATATAAAGATGATAGCTATTACTAGAAGCAGTAGATTAGTCAGTTCAGTTTCTGTAGTCCCATAGAATACCTGACAGCAGCATGTATATGGTTGAGCAAATAAATGTAAAGTTAAAAAAGCACTGAAGTTGTATTATATGGAGCATACCTTAGTGATAGAGCATGGTGGATAAAGTCCTGACATTCAAATGCCTGTGGATGTTGAAGGAACCTCATCTAGTATTTAGCATTCACTTAGTGCACATGAATTGATGGAAGAGAATGTACAAATAAAGGGATGAGCTATAATGAGGCCAGACAGGTAGGTTCTTAAAAAAAGAGGCAAGGAACATAGCAGAGGTGAATGAAGAATGCAATACACAACATAAGAATCAAAGACTAGACAAATAAAGTGAAAAGTTACAAGGCTTAGTAACAAAACAGTGGTGCAAAGACAAGAGGGATGAATACAGCAAATAAAAGGAATTCAAAGACGGAAGTATAGATGTGCTAACTGGTGTACATTTAAAAAGGAAAAGAAAGAAAGAATGGGTGGGGGGCAGAGTGATTGAAAAACTGTGACAGGCAGAAAGAAAGGAAAACATGAAAATGGATCAAAAGAAAAATCAGGGGGATAGGCAATACGACAGAGTGAGGAGTGAAGTAAATATGTTTCAGAATTCAAGAGAGGGGATCAATAAGATTAAAAAGAGGGCAATATAATGACCTCTCACTTTTTTAAATTTCTTCAAATCTTTTGGGTTTCTAATACCATGACGGGAATAGACCCCATTCCTAAGTCAAAGTACGATTAAAGTTCATGAAATTAGTACTGTTTCAATCCTTGATGTCAGCCAAAAGTGCTCTTCGCAGCACCCGCAATGTGCCCAGTAATGACTCCTGCAATTCATATGGCGTTATATGTTCAAGCATACCTCTCAACTGTCTCTAACTTTCAGGGACGTCCCTGATTTTGACTCAAATTTTAGCCCTGTCCCTTTTAACCCCTCCTAAAAATTGGTGACCTTTAGAGACAAGGTGGGCAATTATACTTAAACAATGACAATAATTGCCATTTTACCCTTCTTTTACTTCAACAATGAATATTAATTCACATTTTCTTGTTCTGACAGTGTCTCAAGTTAATAGTGCTAATATTTTAAAGGTTTCGGTGATTACTTCTGATTTGTCCCTGATTGGTTGATAGCTATGATTAGTTGTTGTTTGTCTTTCGACTTTTTCCCAGTAAGGGGTCGCCACAGCGGAACTCCGGTCCGCTAATGATTGCCAGTAGATTTTTATGAAACGCCGAGGTGCCAGCTCGATGCCCAACCTTCAACGAAGGCACGCCCATTTACGCACGCATGTCTTTCAAATGCTACCCAACCACGGGGAGGACATGCAGACTCCGCACAGAAGGCATTCCCAAGCCAAGCCGAGAATCGAACAGGAGAACCTCTTGCTGTGAGGTAACAATGCTACTGCCATACCACAGCGGCAGAGCTATGATTAGTAACATATCTAAGTATGATTGTAGATATGTTTTTATAAGACCTATTGCTTCTACTGCTATTGAAACTGTCTGGGTATCTTTCTTCCACACTGCTCATTTCTGCCTACAGATCCTAATATTTTATGACTTTGTCTCTCTCTGTACGTAACACACTGTAATCAATGGGTGTGGTAATTTCAATGATCACTGCTACTTTTGTCTTCTTTTCATGGACCACTGTATCCAGTTTTCTAGCATCTATCTTTTGAACTATTGGTAATGGGTGATTCCATGTTATGTAAACATCATCATTTTCTATGATGCTTTGTGGCTCATGTTTCCAGTGTTTTTCAGCCAGTTCAGTATCATAATGTTTACACAATCCCCAGTGCAAAAGTCTTGTCACATTATTATGCCTTTCGCTATACAGTCCTTCTGCCATTAGCATGTCACAACCAGCAACGAGGTGTGCGACTGTTTCCAATTCGGTTTTACAAAACTTACATTGGCCTGTTTCTCCCACATGTTCAATGGAATGTGTAAACCAGTGTGTACATAGCCCTCTACCTTGGGCCGCCAATATTAACCTTTCATCTCTTGGTTTGAATCCACCTGTCCTTAACCATTCCTGAGTTTGTTTCTGATCAACATGAGGTTCTTCCAGAAGTTTTCTATACTTCCCACTATATTTATGATTTTCCACATTTCTTGCCTTCTCATCTGGTCCTTCACCTTATATTCTAGCTTTTTTTTGGCACATTCAGTTGCTGCCTGATTTTCCTCTACTTCTGGTTTGATTTCCATTCCTGCTTGACGCCAATATGCTTCTGCTAGATTAAGCACAAAAGTCATCTTAGATTTATTCTCCTCATGTTTCAAAACTTTCACCTCATTTGGGTCTTGTGAGGTCAGCAGATGTATGGAGCCCCATGACTGCCGATCTATACATGTAGTCATTTTCAAGGAGGCCCACCCCTCTTTCGGAATGAGGAATATACACAATCTTGGTATGCGCTGATTTTTATAAATCATTTGGTGAGCATGAAGCATCCTTCTTGTTTTCCTGTCTAATCTATTCAACATATTTTGGGGCCAGTCAATCACTCCAGACCTACAAGTTAGGACAGGAAAAGCAAATTGGTTTATAGCTTGGACTTTACTCCTAGATGTCAATGATGTTTTCAGGATTAATTTTAAGTCTTCTAAAGTATTCGTTACCAAATTTTATTTGCATTTCTTCATACTTTACTGTTGATACTTCATCAATTACCAAATATTTATATACTCCTCCTTCTCAAGTTATTTTATATCACATTCTTGTCCCAAACTGATGTTTTCTTGGTGCGGCAGTTTTCCTGCTTTAAAAGTTGCTTTTGCACATTTATCAAGACCAAATGACATTCTTGTATTATCTGAAAAAGTTTTGACAACTTGCAGTTGTACTTTCAGTCCCTCATCTGATGACCTGTACAGTTTTAAATCATCAACAAAGAGAAGATGAGAAGTCTTTACAATTTGTTATTTTCTAGGCAGTTGTACTTTCAGTTCCTCATCTGATGACCTTTACAGTTTTAAATCATCAACAAAGAGAAGATGAGAAGTCTTTACAATTTGTTATTTTCTAGGAGCCAAATTATAGCCATGGCCTAAGCTGTTAAGTAGACAGCTTAATGAGTTAAATGCAAGGCAGATTAGCAGCGTTGACAAGAGAGTCACCCTGGAATATCCCCCTTTGAATTTTTAATTTGTCCTTTATCATAGCTTAATTGCAAAGTGGTCTGCCACTGTTTCATGGTCACTGTAGTGTAGTCAATCAGTGTAGTGTGTAGCTCATACATTTTTAAGCACTCTTTTTTTGTTCATGAATGTGGGATACTATCAAATGCTTTTTTGTAGTCAATCCATGCCATACTTAGATTCATTCCCTTTTTACAGTTCTCCACTGTGACATTATTTAACAAATAATCCTTTGTTCTATATGACTTTCTTTTACTGCCCTTTTGTTCTACTGCCATAATTGAGTTTTCTTCTAGAGGACTATAAACTCTGTCAGCATCAATTCCCATGTATAGATTATACATTGTCAGAAGGCAAGTTATTGTTATTGGTCTATAATTTTTAGGCTAGCTTCCAGGTTCACTCTTAAGTAGGAGCATTGTTTTTCCTGTTGTTAGCCAGGTTGGTGTCCGTTCGGGGTGCACATATAAATAGTTCTTACTCATGGCTAAATCTTTGTGCAAAGATGTTAATACTTTTAACCAAAAATTACGTATTGCATCTGGGCCTAGGGTTTTCCAATTAGAAGCACTTCTTAACTTTGTTTCAGTCTGTCTGGCTGTTACTTCATCCCATTTCATATCCTGTACCTTTAAACTTCTTATTCTTTCTTTTACTTCTTCTATCCATTTAGCATATTTGTTATGTTCCACAGGATCTTCAGAGATACTTCTCCAAAATGTATCTATTTCTTTTTTTTGGTGGTCTTTCAATTCCTTTTAGCTTGTTTCCTAATTCTCTATAAAACGTTTCTGGGTCATCAATACATTGCTTATTTTGTATTTTCCTTTATATTCATCTGTGTATCTTCTAAGTTTTTCTGCCTGTGCTGAGATTTTTAGTTTATTTTCAATAGTGCATGATAGATCCTGGTTTGTTCTAATACTGTGCATTGCTTTTATCGCATCTATCTTTCATAGTATATTTGTTGATCTGTTCCCTCTTCTGTATTCTTCTAACAATGACACTTCCTGTTTTAATTGCTTTATATTTTTCTCTATTCGATATTTCCATGACGGTATTCGATTTCTCCCCTTCTTTTCCCTCACTACCCTGGGTTCTTGTGGCAGAACTTTATCAGTTATTAATTTAGCTGCACAGTAATATATCCTGTTTACTTCTGTTATATTGCATGGATCTCTATGGACAGTCCTAATCATTGTGTTAATTTGTTTTATCAAACTTCTGACTTTTTGGGTTTTATTGATCTTCTGCAGTCTATTTCTTTCATTGATCTTAATATGTGTATCTATGTCTATTAATTCGAGCAACTCTTCTCTTAGCTCATTTTCTTCTAAATTGAGAGCACATTTTTTTGTTTTCCCATTTCCTGCGGGCATTCTATAGAAAGTCCTATGGCATATTCTCTTCAGTTTCATCCTGTGCCATCCATTGCTCTGTCATATGGGAACTCATTGGCCTATCATGACTCAACACTGACTGCAGAGTTTCCACAGCTTCCTGTTCCTTCCTCTACTGTCCAGCTTCAGGTGAACATTTGTACTGGTTTCCTGTGAAAGACTCCAAAATATTTTCATATGGCACCTGACCTATTGCTTCCCATTCCACTGGTTTCCCCTTAATTTGGATATCCATTGCTCTGTCCTGTTGTGGTGTTTTCAGAATTAGATTTTCTACACTGAATCCTTCACTTCGCAGGTACTCTATAACCTCAATTTCTATTTCTTTAACTTCTCCATTACTAATCTCCTTTTCTACTTTTCCTCTGTCTTCTTATTTTTGTATTGTAAAGTTTTCCACATCCAGATTCCTTTGCCTGTATTCTTCCTCATATATCTTTGGTGCTGCTCCTTTTGTATTGCTTAGTTTTGCTTTCTCCTTTGCATTAATATTACACCATATTAAATCTCTTTTTCCTTCCCATGTCCATATTTCTTCTTTAGATGTCTCCTGATCTTCCTGCTTCTCTTTACTTTGTGGACTCACTCCATCATGCTGTGATGCAACCTGTGTTAGACCTTCTACACCAAATCCTTCACTTCGCAGGCACTCCATAACTTCAACTTCTATTTTTTTTAACTTCTACTTTACTAATCTTCTTTTCTACATTCCCTGTTTGTGATATTAGTTTTTATTGTGAAATTTTCAATATCTGAATGCCTTTGCCTATATTTCTCTTCGAACAATGACCCAGTAAGTATACATTAATGTTAACAAAGGTCAAAAGAAAACAGATGAAGAATGAATTCATTAATACTAAAGTATACAAAAAGGAAGAAATAACAGATCACAATGTAATTCAGGCAAAGTAAAAGCAGATAAAAGTGAAACAGCAGAAATAAATTATATGGAAAAGAGACACGTACAAGAAAAAAATACAAAGGGGTAGGATGAGAAAAAGATGAATGATAAAAGGGGGGATGAAACTAGATAAATTATTAAGGTTGCACATCATACTTGGTGAGACAGAATGTGTCATGCATGTAGTTGCATATTTAAAATGTAAACCAGACTTTTTTTTTTAATTTATAAAATAATGCATCATAAAGTGATATGGTTACACAGTTTGTTGAATGTATCCATTTATTTTGCAAATTTTCTCTTTTCTGTTAGCAATTTGTAAAGTTACTGCACTTCTTGGGTTAGTAAATTTGCAATGGAAAGAAATGTGGGGCATTGCTTTTCTTGCTGTCTTTGTGAAAAGCTTCTGAAGACCACTGGGTAGCCAAAAAGCTAAAAGTGGTAAAATATGAATGGCAATCGGGATTTTAACTGAAATGATATCATGGAGTTTAACAAACTACATATATAAAATGTGTATCCCCCACCCCAAAAAAAGCAAGAAAGCAGCTGGGCAAAATTAGTAACCAGAAGGATATGAAAAAAAGATCTAAGATATATGCATCAAGCAAGGGAAGAGGCAAAAGAAAGTTATTAATGCTCATTTCTCCAAATGGCAAGGTAGGAGTCACGCTGTTGCTGATGCTGCTAAAACCATCTACTTAACAAGGAGAAAGAGTGAAGGCTCTTTTGTTGATGAGGGTAAGGACTTCTTTTCCATCCTGTTTGAAGGACTGGAAAAGATTAATGGAAGAAAAAGAAAATAAAGGGGGGATTAGATGAATAATTAGAGTAACAGGAATGAAAAGGATGAATAAAAGTGATAATGTGCAATGTTTCATTTATATAATTAAAAAAGAGAGCAGTTCAGAAGATGGCTAGAGGGGATGTGTATAGGACTAATAAAAGAGGATAAGAACTGTTCAAAATCTGAAGTGGGCCATATATATATATATATATATATATATATATATATATATATATATATATATATATATATATATATACACATACACACACACACACACACACACACACACACACACACACACACACACACACACACACACACAGCCATGAGACTGCAACAAACTGGTCAACATATGGAACTAGGCCTACTGTATTGATACGTACATGTACTTTACTTTCTTGTACAGTTTTTATTAGAGAATATCATACGAAATCATACATAATCAAAACACAGTAAAAGCATACATACAGTATCATACAAAATTAATACATTTATGTTTTCTTATGGTTTAATCATTCTTTCTGAAAAAAGAGTCAGTCTTGGTCTGTTTGTTATTCTTATTACAAAGGTAAGTGGAGAAAGCACTCTCAGCGCTGGCTACACCACTCAGCATACTATGGCATTTTTCCACAGCAAATTACTTCAATTGCATTATCAGATGCCTGCCAGCCTCTTCTTTTAAAGTTTCTGCAATTTTTGTGTCATCCTCACTTGCTTCTTCCACTTCATCAGCTACTTCATTCACTTTTACACTGGTCTGTACTTCAGTCAATATCACTTGGAAAATTAATTCTGGGTCAGGTTCATTACAGGTTAACACCTCATCATCCACTGCAACAAAACCTTAAAAATCTACTTCTTCAAATTCTGCCATGGGAGATGGACTGTCCAATGGGGCCAAAACATTGTGCTCTTGGGTTGTGACAAATCCAGCTTTCTTGAAACACTTCTGTATCGTTTCTGGCTGAACTTTATTCTAAGCAGAACTGATCCAGAAGACAGCATCCAAAGCATTAACTGATGCAGCAGATGAAGTTGTTTCCACAGGTTGACCATAGGTTTGTGCTTTAGTAATGATCCACTGCAGGAACTGGGCTCAGTAGTACATTTTAAAAGTTTTGTTGATGCATTGGTCAAGAGAATGGATTTTTGAGGTCGTCTTTGGAGGCAGAAATTTTAGTGTCACGTTTGTGAGATGATTTACTTGCGGGTAACCAGGACAGTTGTCTACTATCAGTAGAACAGACCATTTCTTCTTCTTCATTTGGTCGATACCCCTTACCCACTCTTAAAATAGGGCACCAGCCATTCATCTGCATTTGTTTGATCTCTAAATGACAGGGAGGTCTTCCAGCTTCAGGTTTATGAATGGTAAATCGGCACAATCAGCAAGGGTGTTGGTTTCTCTCCAGTTGAGCTAGCGCAAAGCAGAACTGTGAAACGTTCTTTGGGAAGTTTTCCACAATTACATTTGTCACCCTTCATGACAAGGCTCCTGTCAGGCATCGTCTTGAAAAAGAGTCCGCACTCGTCAACGTTAAAGATGTCATCATCTTTGAAGCCTCTGGCAAAGTCCGGGAACTTTTTGATGAACTCTTCTACAACTTCTACTGGAACTTCAGTGTATTCACCACACAAGACTTTCTGGAAGATCTCGTTTCGCAGTTTAAATTTCTCGAGCCAACCACTTGATTCTTGGAAATCTGCCACCCCGAATTCCTGTGTGAAATTTTTAGCAACTTCTTGGATTATCGGTCCAGAGTTTCAGGTGTTAACTGACCTCATTTGTTTAAACCAGCTTAATGTGGCTTTATTGACATCATCAAGGGAAGTTTTCCTCCTTTTCCGCTGTAGGTCTCTGCTTTCCTTACCATATCTGTCCAAGTACTCATGTTTATGTTTTTGGATGTTGGTAACTGTGGTGTTGCTAACACCAAAATGTTCCACCATCTTTCTTTGGCTGCTGCTTTCCAGAAAATGTAAAAGATCAATCTTTTCCTTCAATATCAGCTCTTTGACTTCTTTCCTTTGGGCCATCATGTCTCGATTAACTGTAAAATTTTTCAATAACTGCAGAATGTACCTACAATTCAGACCAGTCCTTCATGTTGAAAAAATCTTCAACACGTGATAAACAATAGCATGTTAGGCCTAATCCAACAGATGGTAATAATAAAACATGAAAAAAGAACATATTCTAAAGAAAAAATAATACAACTAAGGGGCAAAGCCCACACCTTCTACCCCTTGATGTAGAGTGGACTCAACTAGTCAAGTTATAGACGGTAAATTAATATTGTGTGTCACAGTCCAAGTGGTCAAGATACAACTTACAGAGGTGGTCAATATTTTCCATGGAGTACATATGGTGCATGTCCTGTCTATGAAAATTAGGTCAACTATGGAGGTTCGGCTGTAGATATATTTATATAAACATACATACAAATTATATATATATATATATATATATATATATATATATATATATGTGTGTGTGTGTGTGTGTGTGTGTGTGTGTGTGTGTGTGAGTGTGTGTGTGTGTGTGTGTGTGTCTCTGTGTGTCTGTGTGTGTATGTGGTGGGAGTAGTAGCTAAATTATTTTGGAAGGACTAATAGCTATCTATACAAGAGGGGAGAAGACTTGACAATGGGACTTGGATTGCCTGGCAATAAAGGTTGGAATAAGGAAAAGGGTACCTGTATGCACCAAGAACAGATGAAGATTATTTTGGGTTAATTTTGTAGCAAGTGTTAAAAAGTTGAGGGAAGCAACAGATGAAAATGGCTGCGGATGACTTGTGTGTGGCATCAGAAGATGGGATAGGGAGACTGCATGGTAAGAGAAAATACAAAGAACTTGAAGAAGCAAATGTAAAGGGGTAATGGGAAGATATTGAGGGACAGGCCACCTATTAAAAAGAAAATACACCCTCTGAAAAGAGAAGTTTTCAGCCAACTAGACTAGCCCGATATTTTTTTCTTATTGCAAGGAAATAATCTTACAGGTGCACCGAGAAGGTGGAAATATGGAAGAGGGAAAGACCATATTCCAGTAATATGCTACTTCAATGTCGAGACAATAAAAAACAAAGGCAGTGGGTAGAACTGGGACAAATGTAAATGGAGGTCAGCAGACAGATGAGAAGGGTGGCTTTAGAAGAGCATGAGGAAGAAAAAGAAGAGGTGCAATGGAAATTTTACCTTGCAAGTGTCTAAATGGACAGCCATTACCTTCCTGATCCCATTTCACTGATTTTTACTTCCCTTGATTGTGTTTCCTACATTCAGAATTAAACAGTGAGACTGAAGTTTGTGCAGCAACTGCTTTCACATGTGTAAGGTGTTTTTCTTCCACCTCATGGTAGTACCACCACTGAGTTAGTACATACAAAAAGAAGTGGGTATGGGTGACAAAGCCCCCCTTTCCAAGGGGTTCAGGAAAGCTTGCCTTCTGCAAAAATCATGACGATTCTTTTGTGGGATTCGAGGGGTAAAAGATGTTATTTTTGGTTCTTTAGGATTAATGAGTCTGCATTCTGCTACTTCAGTGCTGACACTTTACATTGGCGCCACTGTTAACTTGTGTGATGGGGAAAATGAAGGCAGTTATCATGAAGAAAATAATGCAATACACATAGAAGACAAGGAAAAGGCAAGCAAAGAAGGTAGAGAAGCTAGAGGTGAAAATTATGTGGTTACAAGAAAAACAGAAGGAAAGTATATGGGAATGACTGTTGCAGGAAGAACAAAGAGCGAGATACCATCTTGAAGGGGTGCATGCTAAAGATACAGACATACAAAGAGCCATAAGAAATGAATTCCAGTGAGACAAGGAAATGCCTGATATGGAGAATGAAGCAGAAGTGAAGACGAGCAGAACATAAAAGCTAAGGATAATGAAGGAAATAGTGGGAAGAATGCAAAGGAGATTAAGAACACGGCGGTACAATGTTATGCATAGCTCCACAGAGCATGAAATAAGAATAATGGACGGGGAAAGGAGAGAGTCAGTGTGGGCATTTTGGACAAATGGAAAGGAACATGTTAAAATGCCTTGATAACATTAAAACAGATGGGGCTTATGGGGACAGATGGATAGAGATGTGGAAAAATCAATAAACAGGGCAGCTGGAGGAAGGAACACATCTGCAAATGATGGGCACCTTATATAATTTTATATGGTAGTGAAGGACAAAGCAGAGGGGGAAATGACAAGGCTTTTCAGTGTATATTTAGAGAAGATTATGACACAAGTCTATGACTAAGGTAACAGAAGTGGGGTAACCAGAGAAGGAAAGAAAAATAATATTATCAGGGAAATTTAGGCTGATGTCCTTCACTAAAATGGACACAAAAATGGTGATAAAGACTAAACTTCCGAAGAAGTTTTACCAGGTACTATAGAAAGCAGACAGAAAGCATCTGTAAAAGGAATACACTCTATGGACAAATTGCAGCTTGTGAATATCTTTATGGATGAAATGAAAAAACTACAGGTAGAGGGGGCAAATATATATTAAATTTGACATAAAAATATTTCTGTTTCAGTACAAAGTAAAGATAAGAGTGTTTAGCTATATCAGCTTGCTCCTCTTCAAGGGGAAGGTAGGGAGGCATTTGTCTGAGATAAAAAGTCCTATGATGGAATACCTACTGTAGACAGAAGACCACATGAACATAATGGCTTCAGGGGGACTGGACAGTCTTGGTGGGTTATCTCACTTGCAGATGTGAGTGGGATGCCCTTGCTGATATCCACCACACACTTAACACAGACATAAGTTGCTGAGCATTCACTGAAGGGTTAGGGCATAACAAGTAAACCCCACTCCCATTGTTAGATAAAGACACCATTATATGCTGCTTGGAGCTCATCCCATGTAGAAACAAATAGCTGTCAGGGTCTCACCTCCATGGTTAATAAATGGGCTACAAAAGTAGTGAAGAGAAAAGCTTGATGGTCATGAGGGCAGGAGAAAAAAGACAAATAAATAAATAACAATAATTAAGTTTCACAGGTCAAACACTTCTGAAAGAATACAGAGTAACTAATTTATCAACAATTACACTGTTCATTTTGTCAACATAATAATTGAATGATAACTTTTATCAAGTTCTAGCCCTTAGAAACAATAACCAACCAGTCATTTAATAAAAAATCCTGATCAACTAAAAATGCAGATGATCTAATACAAAATGAAATGAGCTTGCTTTTATTTTAGACACGTTATTCTGTCAGTAATGCGGTGGTGGTGCTGCGGTAGCATTGTCGCCTCACAGTAAGACGTTGTCCTGTTCGATTCTCAGCTACAGCGTCTTCTGTGTGGAGACATGCGTGAATGGGTGTGCCTTCGTTGAAGGTTGTACATCAGGGCTGGCAACTCGGCACGTAAAAATCCACAGACAATCATTAGCGGACCGGAGTTCCACTGTGGCGACCCCTAACTGGGAAAAGCCGAAAGACACAACAATATTCTGTCAGTAGTGTGTTCAGTAACCCAGTCTTGAAGCTTCTCTAAGTCTAATTGTAGAAAAAGTAATGTGACCTGCATAAGTAACAACATAAGATCACAACTGATCTGGTTTCAATGTAGTCATAACACAATGAAAAGAAGTGGGCTAATTGGACACTCCTACTAAACAGACTAACATGACAAACGGAACAAAACTGCTTTACTCAAGAGTTCTTCTGTTTACCAAATAAGACCATATTCAGAGTTTTCCCTCCTATCTCAGAACCTTTACTACATCACAAAGATCAATTCAGTCAAGAGCTTTCGATATGCATGAGAAGCCCTATGCTTACCTCTGAAGCATTATATGCATTTTAAATGCATTCTAAAATTGATAATACAGCAGTTTCAGTGCAGCATTGTTTTTTCAAAAACAACATTAACAATCTTAACAGTATATTAGTTTCTTCTAATGGAACTTTGTGGTCAATGGTTTCTCTAACATTTTCAATACTAATTATGTTGGCAATGGACCATATAAGAAGGTCAATACCCAAATTAAAAAAATTTAAATTAATACCATTCATGAAGATAAATGTTCATGCTATACAACTGAATGGCTTCAAGCTTTTCAGCTTCAGTTATCAATTTGAAACAAAAGCCACCCTTGTGCACACCTTTTTACAGGCAACTCTGGGCTTCCACTCTTTCAGAAAGACTGAAAGTTGCAGTTCTGTCTTCAAATGTTAATATATCAGAGGCACCCACAGACTTTTTACAACTAAAAAAACACCCCTTTAGACCATATGGGGGTGCTGGATTTGAAGGTGGAGTATTTACTGTTATGTTTATTATTTTATTATTATTATTATTATATTTTATTACTTTTTTCTTTTATTTATAAATAATAAACCTCTCCAATATTCATGTCTTTTTTTTCCTACAGTGCAGTCAATAAAAGTTATAACTTTTCTTACTAAGTACAGATCACACTACATTTATTCTTAAACTCTATTTCCTCTTAGTTAAATCCCCTGCTCTTTTATCCTGCCAGGCAATCAGTGTCCTTGGTTAATAACCTTATGACTAAAGTTAAAACCCAATCATCTATGTAAATTATGTAAACAGTAATAATTGTTACTACATAGAACAAAGCCTACCTTTCTATTTTTTTATTTTTTATTTTTTGTATTTTGCCTTATGAACCAGTTCATGGCTTCACTTATCCAGTTAATAAATGTTAAATACAAAGACAGATAGGCTTGGTTCTATGTAGTAACAATTAATATTAATGTTTACACAATTTACATAGATTGTTGGGGTCTTACCTTTACTCATAAAGGTTATTAACCAGACATTGAATCTACATTTCTGAAAAGTCTAAGCCAAGCATCTTTGTCAAATATCCATATCTTTCAGTTTCAGTACCATCTAAAACAGATGGTTACTTATCATCTCAAAATGTCACACTGGTCTTTTGGTGTGGTGCTGGTTTACAGGATTCAGTCAGTTAAGTATATGTGACCAGAACTTCTACATCACTGTAGCTGTTAAAAGTACTGCATTAAATCTTGTGAGACTACTTTTAAAATTCATCCAGTTATGATTAAAGTCACGTGGCACCACTTTGTAGGCTAGATTTTACTTCTTCCAGAAGAAAAATACAAGACAAACAGGATAAAGTGCATTGGCTAAGTGCAACTTGATTGTAGATCTAAACATACTGTTTAATGATCACATTTTGTCTGTCTGTCCATTTATATTTGTATTTATTTATTCAAGTATGTTGATATGACTATGTTAGTTCCACTAGACTATGGCTTATGTTCAGGGAAAACCTGAGTTAGCATTGATTACTGATTAGAGGAAATTTAACCAGGGCATCAGGGAGATTTTATGAAACAGTGTTATTTTTTTTCAATAAAACAATGCTCCCACCCAAAAAAGTATGTTGTAATGTGCAATCATTTAATACCCAATTCCCCAGTGGAACAGAAAGTTTCACTGGTATTTTTTAATTAAATAATATGGAAGAGAACAAAAACAGTTACAAATAAAAATATATACAAGTTAAGACAGATGTGAGAAGAGAAATAAAGAAAGGTGTACATGTATCATGGCACAGGTTAAGTATACGATAGAGAAGATAAAGAATACAGAAAGACAGTACTTGCAGAGAGTGCACAGAGTTTATGTGAGACACTGTAACATGTTAAGGGATGTCTCTTAGTAAGTGAGATAGAGAACATGGTTACTGGATAAGAAAATGCCAAAGAATAACAGTATACAGCAGAAGAACATACAAGGAGCTTGGTGGTCAGTGAATACTAAATGTCTAAACTAGAGACCTAATACCAACCACTTCTGTACATCTCCCTTATCTATGAAGCTACACCAGCTGTGTACTACAATGCAGTTCAGGTTATGGGTGATGGTTCAAAACATCTATACATCGGGTAAAAGAAATGTCCAGTGAATACATCATACATCGGCTCTTCAAACTGGTTAGCAAACCTAAAGAACAGAATGCTAGCAAAGTACTACACTATGACTACAATAAATACATAACAGAATTTACAATTCTGAGCACTATATGTAAAGACTGTTCACAGTGGAAGCTTGCTTACTTGATAATACAAGAATAACACAAACAGCTCTTGCTCATATTATTATAAGCAGAAAGGAAAATAAATACTTCACAGAAATTACACTAGCTTAGTACTTGCCTTGCATATCCTAAAGACACAGTTAACCATGCAGTGGCACAGAGGGACTTAACAGTCAGATAGGACAGCAGATATCATCAGGACATATTTAAAGAAAAATCAATGGCAAAAAAGTTAACAATTAAATGAATACAGACCATGGGGGCAATCCTACAGTGGGAAGTAAGGATAATGAGGGGTATTCCTGATACACAACAGGATCCAGAGGGCTGACCCAATCTTAGTAATCAACTTAAAATGATCTATGAGGTTCAAAAAGTAAACTGTGGGGTTCAGAAAGACCAAAACATTTTAAATCACCGTACTCAACAGTACATATCTGTAGTAAAACCTCCTAGATCAAGGGAATAGAACTGAGTCTACAGTAATTCTGTCTCTCTATGTATGGAGGGGTGAATATGAGGAAGTAGTTGACGGTATCTATAAGGTAACTATGGATTTACACATTAGAGAGCTCGCACAGAACATCCTCTAAGTGTTTAATACTGCATGGTGTCACTTTTTGCACCAGAAACCATTAAGCACTATGTTTTTGGATGTCTCTTTTGTGAAAGGTAATTAGGATAGTAGGCTCTCTGTTACAAATTTCCATACTGCAAAGTCTAGCTTAGCCTGGCTTTATGGCACAGGAGGGTGAAGCCCTGACTGCTATCCAGGTGACTGAGGTTCTATTACAGTTCAGTACAGAAAGGTTTGAAAAGAATTCAAGAGGTATACTGAAGTTATAAAATTATCTAGGAGAGGCGATATTAGTATTGTATAAGAGGACAGTGATAATAGCATATTTATTTATTTAACATTTGTTGACCCGGAAAGATCGACTAGGATAGAGCCTATTTTCAGCGGAGGCCCGAGGAGAAATGATCTAGATGCAAGTCTTTGGAATATGGGAGGAAACCCACAGGAACGCAGGGAGGACATGCAGACTCTGCACAGGCGGCACCTTAGCTGAGATTCAAACCAGAGAACCTCTTGCTGTGAAGCAATAATGTTAAGCATTGCACCACTGTGCCTTCCAGTGGCAATGAATGAGAGAGCATGGCATAGGATTAGTTCCGTCTGGAAGGTTTATAGCTTAGGTATACAAGGACAGAGTGGTAGATGGGGGCAGTCAGAAAAAGAGAAAGATGAGAAGTGGTGTTTAACGGGTGGTGAAGAGGGGTAGATTGATTTGAGTGCAGGAGGGAAAGTTGTTAGGGGTGTAATGACTAAAGTACATGAGAGCAAAAAGTTACTGATAAGTAATACGTTTGTGCTTTCACTAGAGGTTTCAATCTGGTGATGAACAAGCATTCATTCTTTAATTTTTTGTGGACAGAACCTCTGTCTTTTAAAAGCATGAAACTGATTACTTAATCATCAAGCTGAGCATTACGAAACCCTAGCAATTACAGTATGACTCAAAGTACATACCTATTACTACCTCTATCAAAGATACACATCACTAACCTTTCCAGTGGACAAATACACTAATTCCATTTATTAAACTATGCTTCCTAACAATATTTCATATGATCATGCTCATGTCCAGTTCCCAGTGCCAAACTGTTAGGGGTTACCATTGACCATAATTTCCTATTTGATGCTCATATTTCACAGTTCATTAACAAAGTACATAAAAAAACTAGGGTGTCTCTACAGGAGTAAACACTATCTCACAGCCGACACTAGAGTTACTATTGCTAGAACCCACCTTACCTCAACATTACTCTATGCATTCCCAATCCTTATCAACATTATAAAAACTGATGTGACAAAACTAGAAACTTGTTACAATAAAATAGCAAAATTAGCTACTGGTGCTAAAGTACAGTTGTGTACACTTGCCATAAATGTAGATGTTTGAGTGTATTCACTGTTGCAGTCATCACACTTGGGTTATCCTGCCAGGGGGTAGCCCTCAGTCGGCCTGAATACCAGAAGCTTAATATTTCTGCATCAGTTGCTGTCGCTCCAGGACTGACGTCAAGTCGTCAGTGGTATAAAATCAGGCAGCCGACACCATTACATCAGTTTTACTTGCCCCAACTGTCAGGAGCATCCAAACAGGGAGCTAGGTTATGGTGGAATAATGCCAGCAGAAGAAAGTAAATACCAAACATTCCCTGTATGGAGTGAGGAAGAGAGAGAAAGAGAGAGAGAGAGAGGGACAAGGGGGGTGGAGGGTGGGAAACCAGGACTGCAATGGTGAATACACTCGAACATCTACATTTATGGTAAGTGTACACAACTGTTCTATGTTCTTTGTGTTTCACTGTTGCAGTCATCACACTTTGGTTGATTCCCAAAGCTGAAGAAAAGGGTGGAGGCAGCCAAGAAGACTGGGGGCTGGCTAGGATGCCCTGCAAGACTGCGGTTGCAAAGCCTGCCCTGGATCTGGAAAAGATAGGCAGGTGGTAGTGCTCAAGTCCATGTTGCAGCCTCCAAGATGTCCCTAGTAGGGACCCCTCTGAGAAAAGCTGCAGAGGTGAAGGTTGCCTGGTGGAATGCGTCCTGACCTCCTTAGGGGGCAGTTTACCATGGTGTTTGTAGCAGAAATGGATGCAGTGTGCTATCCATTTGGAGATTGTTTGTTTGAATGTGGCCTTGCCCCCTGCCCCTGCTGCAAAGCTGACTAGCAATTGGTCAGTTTTTCTAAAAGATTTAGTCCAAAACTGGTAAAATCTGAGCTGTCTGTGCACATCTAGAGAATGCAGAATTCATTCCCCCTTGTTTTGTGGGTTAGGGAAAAAGGTGGGCAAATGAACCGATTGGTTGAGAGCCACACTGGACACCACTTTAGCCATGAAAGTTGGGTTACTCCTGAGGAAAACCCTGTCAGCATGGAAAATGATGAAGGGTTCTACAGACATGAGTGCTTGTAGCTCTGAAACTCTTCTAGATGAAGTGATGGCCAGAAGCAAGGCTGTTTTCCAAGAGAGGAATTTTAATTCTGCTGAAGCTGCAGGCTCAAGGGGGGGGGGGTGAGCTTTTCCAAAAAGTTAAGGTCCCAAGCTGAGGTAGGAGCTCTTCTGGGTGGCCTTAAATTGTTAGCCCCTCTTAGAAACTGTTTGATGAGAGGGTGAGAGAAGAGAGGTGGCTCTGTGCTGTAATGAGCACAGATGGCAGAGGCATGAATTTTAATAGAAGAGAAGGATAGGCCCCTGTGTAGTAGGTCTGCTAGGTAATCCAGGATCAGAGGTAGGAAGGGCTGTGCTATTTCAGCTCCTTTAGCCTGGACAAGGTGCAATACCTTTTCCATTTGTCAGCATAGGATTTTCTGGTGCTGGGGCATCTAGCCTCATGTATAACATCCAGGACTTGTTTGCTTAGGCTGGCAGCTGGAGGACAGGTCAGGAAATAAGCCAGGCTGCCAGGTTTAGGGTCTGCAATTGTGGATGCATGAATTCACCATTGTTTTGGGTAAGGAGTGTTGGGATCTGAGGAAGGTGCCATGGTGACAGGCTGCGTAGCAGTGGGTACCTTTGCTGGCGTGGCCAGTCCTGGGCAATCAAGATTGCCCTTGTTTTTTCCTCCCTAATTTTGAGCAGTACCCCTGAAAGTAGCGGGAGAGGGGGAAATGCACAGATCGAGAGATTTACCCATTGGAAGGCTACAGCATTCACCTTCCAGGCTTTGCTGTGAGGTTCCCTGGTGCAGAATTTGCTGAGTGATTGTTGTGGGGAGGCAAAGAGGTCCACTTTCGGGGTGTCCCATTTCTGTGTTACAAGGTTAAAGGTTCTGTGGTCTAGCAGGTTTCTTCTTAATTTGTCTGTCAGGGAGATCAGGGAACCTGGCAGGAATTGCGCTAGCAGGTGAATTTGCATGGCTAAAGCAGTGTGCCAAAGGGTCATAGCGAGCCTGCAGAGAGGCTAAGAGCGAGTTCCTCCCTGCTTGTTGATATACCATATCACTGTGGTGTTGTCGGTTTTGATCAGTAGAGGCCCCGGGGAGAGTAGGGGTCTGAAAGCTGTCAGAGCATGCTGAACAGCTAGCATCCCTTTCTGGTTGATGTGCAGATGTATTTGATTTGGGCTCCAATGGCCCTGAATGCACCTGCCATCCAGGTGTGCACCCCAGGCATAATCTGATGCATCTATGATGAAGGTCTGGGCGGTGTGGGGTTGAGAGAAGGGAAGACTCTTGTTGTGGTTGCATGCTGCTGCCCACCATAGAAAATCTTTCCTTAGAAGGGGTATCATAGGTATGATAGTTTCCAGGTCCTGAGAGTGTTAACACAAAAGGCTTTTTAGGTACCACTGTAGTTTCCTCATATGCAGTCTGGCATATAGAATGAGTAGTGCTTGCAGGATTTTCCTTGCAGATAACTTGGTTCTGGTGGCTAGTTGAGAGAAGTAGCCTGTCAAGTAAGCTTGCTTTTCTGGAGTAAGGAATGCCATCTGGGATGCTGTGTCCAGGCTTGCGCCCTGGAATACAAATTTTTGAGTGGGGATTAGTTTGGATTTCTTTTCATTTATAATATGCCCCAGGGAGGTCAGTAGGTCCTTTACAAATGTCAGGTGCGGTAACAGCTTCTCCTGACTGTCTGCCTGAATCAGGCAATCGTTTAAGTAGGGGTACATTTGAAAATTTCTTTGTCTGCAAAAAGCAATGGCTGGAGCCAGGCATTTTGTGAAAACTCTGGGACCAGTGGATAAGCCAAAGGGAAGTGCAGAGAACTAAAAGTGCATAGATCCTGCCCTGAACCGTATATATTTCCTGCAATATTCCCTGATTGGGATGTGTAGGTAGGCTTCTTTTAGGTCCAGAGTGGCTAACAAAGCATCCCTGGAAAGCATAGGAAGAAGTGCTGGAGGGTGAGCATTCTGAATTTTAGTATCACCAGGAAAGTATTTAGAACTGACCTATCTGGTCTGCAGGAACTGGCTATATTGCCATCATGGAGAGCAGGGAAAAGGTTCATAGGTGGGTACTAGGCTATCTGCCCGAAGGCATTTATCAGCCTAGACAGAATGTGTTGGCTTTCTCCACCCCATTAAATTAGTTCCCTGTGCCTCTGTCCAGCAGAGCCACTGAAGTGATCCCTGAGGTAAACTATGTTTCCCATCCACCCGTCAAGGTTTCTTCTGAAGAGTGTTAGTGAGGAGCTCTGCCTAATGTAGACTGGGATCTTGTTCCAAAGCATGGGAAGTCTCTGGGACAGGAATTTATCCCTCCAGCATGTCCTATTTATTGTTGTGGTGAGGTTTAGATCCCTAGAGTGTGTGGCTCGAGGGGATAAGGTTTTCTTTAGGTGGAGCATACCCATCAATTCTGGGTTGTACATGGCCTTGTATGTCAGGCAGAGATCACCTCTGAGTAGGCGGTATGCAACAGAGTACAACTGGAGTTTCTTCAGTCGAGCTGCATAGGGCATCTGTTTGAAGCCATTGATCCTCTTGGTGAGGTACTTCTGTGGTCTTTCCAGCTGTTGCAGGTGTCTCTTGTAAGGTACATCTCAAATGGGGCGTTGTACTCTAAGATGGGTCTGATGAGTGATGAATAGAGGGGCACAATGACCTCTTTTGATCTGGATGCAGACCCTTTTGTGATTAGGTGGGCCATGTAGAAGGATTTTCTAACCACTTTGGCAATGTGATTACCAAAAGTGAGATTACTATCTACTTGGGTCCCCAGATCCCTTATTAAGTATTCCGTATTTAGCGAACTACCACCCATGTGGTAGTTTGTGGGTACTTTGTTTTTGCAAAGGGGATGACTATGCACTTTTTGGCATTTAGCTTGAGGCCATGATTTTGACACCAGGTATCCATCTCAGTGAGACCCTTTTCGAGGATGTCTGTGTCAGCCGGAGAGTCAATTATAGCCCCTAGTTTGCAGTCGTCTTCGAACTTGGTCAGCCATAGTCCTCCTGTGCTTGCCTGTACCTCTGAGAAGTATATGCCAAACAGGAGGGGTCTTAGGACTGAGCCCTGGGGAATGCCACTTGTAACCGGTTTAGAGTCGGACCTAGCTCCTGTCCGTGAGCTAGTTGGCAACCCATCTTGTGATGTAGGGGTTTATGTTCAGGCTGGTGAGCTTGTCTACAATACCAGAATGGGAAATGGTGTCTAAGTCCTTAGCGAGGTCTAGGTAGGCTGTGTGTACCACCTTTCCCTCGTCTTTAGCCCTGGTAACTGTCTCAAAGAAGTCCACCAGGTTTAGGAGGCATGATATGCCCTTAACAAAGCCAAACTGGGTAGAGTCCAGTGTTTGGAGGTTCCCAATGTCTCTGTTAATGAGTTCCATGATGATGCGCTCCACAGCCTTGCAGACCAAGCTAGTCAGGCTTATAGGGCGATAGTTCCTGGGGTCTGTTGTGGCTCCACCTTTGTGGAGTGGAATAACCGTTGCTGTGTGCCACTCTACAGGTATGTAGCCTGTGGAGAGGCTGAGTTTGAACAGTGTGTTTAGGTGAGGGGTTAGTTCGTTTTTGAGCTCATGTATGATGCAGCCTGGGACACCATCCGGTCCCATTGATGCTGTGTTTTTGGCTTTGGAGGCAGTTTTAACCTGAGTGTCTGTGATTTCAGGGACTCTACATTCTTCTGGTATGGTTATGGGCGCTTTTGGGGGTGAGAGGGTGGTGAAGTTTGCGTTAAACCTGTCTGCCAAGATGTTGGCGATATCAGTTGGTTCAGTGTATTTTGTGCCATTCTTCACCAACTCTGAGCAGATCTGAACATTGCCACTTAGATTCTTGACATAGCTAAAGAATGCCTTGTGGTTATCTTTGGAGTCCTTGGCAATTTTTCTTTCAAAGCTCGCCTTGGATGATTTTATGAGGGATCGTAGTTTCTTGCTGATACTGATCAGGGATGTCTTCCCTTTTTGGGATTTTACTTTTTTCTGTACTAGTTTCCTCCTCCTATTGTATAGCTTGTTTATGGCAGGAGTCCACCAGACTGGTTTCCTTTTCTTGGAGGAGTGAGTCTTGGTTTTACTTGAGATGGCATGATCCATGAATTCTTGTAGCTGCCCATAGAATGCATTAGTAAAGGATTTTGCAGCTTTGACAGTGTTATCCTTCAGCATGGGGGCTTTGAAACTTTCCACCTCAGTCTTAAGTAACGTGAAGTTTGCTTTTGAAAAGTTTTTCATGGTAGCTTTCATGTCTGGGGGTGGGGGAGGAATATGGATATCCAAAGGGATTTGTTTATGGTCAGATCTAACCAGCGAGCATTTGACTTCTGGTGTGGAACACCGGAAAGCCCAAGTTGGTGATGACCAGGTCCAATATGTTGTTACCTCTGGTGGAAGTGTTGACCAGCTGAATCAGGGCATTTGAGTTTATAAATTCTAGGAAAAGTTGGGCAAGGGAGTTAGTACTTGTAGTTCTCCAAATATTAGCGTGTTTGGTAGGACCTTTATGTTTCCCACTGTTTCCAGAAATGCCTAATGGGGGTCCTGGGACATGCTGGGTGATCTGTAGCAAGCTACAATTTGAATTGCAGTTTTGCCCATTGTTAGTTGCACGTGGATGTTCTCTGAAGCATCGTGCTGTGCCACTAACCTGGAGGTGTGGGTATCCTTGATGAATATGGATACGCCCCCGCCTTTTGTGTTTCGGTTAGGGTTCTGTGGCCGAAATGTATGGTATGAGTTGTAGCCTGGTAGTGCTGGGGTGCTCTCTGGAGCCTTAAACCAGGTTTCTGTTACTGCACATATGTCGATTTTCTCCATACTGAGGAGTGCCTTGAGTGCGTGCATTATGAGGTTTAGACTTCTGGCATTAAGCAGCATTATCCTCAGTTTTTTGTTACTTGCGCTATTTACGGCAGTGGGCTTGTCTTTTGAGCCTTGCCTAAAAAAGGCACTATGGGGGGGGGCAAGAGCCTTGGCACGTATTCAAAAGCCTAAGGGTGACAGGTGCAAGCCGTCTCTAGTGAAGCAGTGTGGCTTGTCGAGCATGTCATCCCAGGCAGACAGACACTGGATCCCCTTTGAATGACACCAGAAACTTAGCCAATTGTTGAAAATTGAGAATTTTTTCTTTATACTGTGGTATCAATCCTGGTGAGGGCAGGATGCTACTCAGGGTCATACCGGCCTGGGCTATGCGACTCATCCCAGGCAGACAGACACTGGATCCCCTTTGAATGACACCAGAAACTTAGCCAATTGTTGAAAATCGAGAATTTTTTCTTTATACTGTGGTATCAATCTTGGTGAGGGCAGGATGCTACTCAGGGTCATACCGGCCTGGACTATGTGATCAGAGAGCTCTTCCATGTCTCTTTTCATGTAGTCCAGGGAGGTACGGCTCAGGTCATTCACACCAACATGGACAATGACAGAGTCATATTTGTAGTTGTTCTGGAGTGACCTGAGTGCTTGTGGTATGCGGCGGATCCTGGCACCCAACAGGCAGCTAACAGTAACCTTCTCCTTATTCAGCCTAGTGAGTGGAACATCAGTGTGCCTGACTATAGAGTCACCTATTACTAATATGTTGGGTATGTTATTTTGCCTTAAGGGCTATGATTGCATGGCACACTGGTTTTGTGAAGTATGTGTTTCATGGTTTGTGTTGGAGGGTGGAGGTTGCTTGGATGTTTGCTTTGGGGGTTGCTGTTGGTTTTGCAGATTTTTATTTAGAGCCTCCAAGTATGTTTCCATGTATTTATGTGTGTTTTTTGCCAGTGCTGGTTTAATGGGTCTATGTAAGACTGGTGGTGTGATGCAAGTATTTCCCTTCTCCTCTTGACTGTCTGATCCAGTCATGGGTTGAGAGAGCTTAGCCTCTAGTTTGGCTGTATAAATGCATCTCTCGCATGTATTAGTGTTTGGTGGTAGGAGGAGGGGGTTGTCTGTATACATGAGGCAGTTGTAACATTGCCTCAAAATGCCCATATTCACCAGATGGACTGGAGAGTACACCTGAAACTGCCCTTTGGACATGACTTGATAGGTACAGTGAACTGTTTTAAAGGATGGCTGGTAAAGTCGAATAGATAGCCTTGTCCTACTGTACAGTACAGGAGGGTCTGTTTATAAGTGCTTGCCATAAGTTTGAGCAAGTGCTGGGCTGAGAAATGAATGGCTTGAGTGCTTAAGTTGAAAGTTTGTCTAGTTCCAAGGGAAAAACTGAAGAGGAGACTTTGTGGAGCTGGGAATAGTTTTACCCTAGCTATAACCGGCGCGCGAAACTGGGCAAATATGGTATTTATAGCAAGGAAATGAAAGAGATATAAATTAGCCCAAAATGGCCAATAAACTACTAATTTCTGGACTGAAACCACTCCTCCAGGGACAGATAGGCTGCTCAAAGCTCCCGTCTCTCACAGGTGAACAGAGAAAATTCCTTCTATCCAAGTAAGGTATGGGCAAACACAGAGATTTGTAACACAGCCCTGAATTCAGCACTAACTTGAAAACTGGACTATACTAGCTTAGAAAGGCAGGAAACAAGTGTATATATATATATATATATATATATATATATATATATATATATATATATATATTTCTTTTTTTTTCAGAAAATAAAGCAGATACACTCAAAAAACAGTTTAAAAGCACAGAAAAGGATACTTAGTTATATATCGCAGATCAGAGTTGTAGTCAATGCCCCTAGTAATAAAGTAGGAAGAAACACAAATACAGTAAAAGCAGATGAATAAAGTACAATTTCTTTGATATATATATATATATATATATATATATATATATATAAAACAATAGAAAACGAACAAACTGATTTAAACAAGTTACCCAATTAACCAGAAAAAAGCTTAAAACTGAGCTCTATTGCAGCATTCTTCAATCAGACAAGTTCTAACTGCACACCCCTGCTTACTAGGTTGCAGGGGAACCTTCTCCAAAAAAAGATGGCCTGAATCAGTGCTCAAGTTATACAAACAAAGCTAGATTCAGCAGGAAATTTACTTGTTTTCTGGCCTCTGCCCACTGGTTTCAAGGAAGATCTGGGAACCCTTTTGGGGTTGGCAAAGTGTGGAAATAAAATTTGTATCCCTGGGACACTATGTTGAGAACCCATCAGTCATTGGCAATAGAGCCCCAGTTGTTTACATGGGAGGAGAGTTTTCCTCCTAGGGGCACAAGCAGGTGGGCAGAGGTAAGGGGTGGAGTTGTAAAGTCTTTGTGAGCTCTTTCCATAAGGGGGTGGCCTAGCACTCCCTGTTTTTGAAGTGCAGGACCTCCAATGCTTAGATCTCTGCATTCTCTGGGACTGCTGTCTGGGGGTCTGCTTCCCCTAGGTCTCATCTGAGCTGGCCTGGAGGGGGCCAGAAAGGACCAGTGCTTGGAGGGTCAATGCCTATTGAACCTCGGAGGCTGCACCTGTAAGAAGTCTTTAACTGTCTGCATAGATTTAGCTTTTTGTTCCACCTTTTTTAAGACCACTTCTGCCTTGGTGCCAAACAAATTATCTTGGTTCAATGTAGCGACTAATAAATTTTGATTTGACATGGTCTGGCAAGGTCTGTTCCTTAAGCCAAGCATGTCTTGTAAGTACAGAACCAGTGACTGCTGCCCTGCAAGATGCTTCTAGGGTGTCAAAGCCACATTGCAAGGTGTGTTTTGTAATTTGGCTTGCAGAATGCATAAGCACTTGTAATTTGTTATTTTCTGCACATGTAGAAAAGGTAGATATTTTTGCTTGAGGAGTTCCATGGTATGTTGCTGGTATTTCAGCATGTCGAACTGACAATTTAGTGCTCTAATGGCAAGAGTTGTAGAGGTGTATTTTTTTTTACCCCATCTGTCTAAAGCTCGGGAATCCCTGTCCGAGGGGGTGGGATTCTCAGCTGTGGTTGTTTTTATTCCTTTAGGTCCTTGGGAGATGACCTCTGGGTCAGCAGTAAGATTTTTGAAAAGGAATCTGTGAGCTTTATGGACTCTTTAATAACTGTCAGGTTTCCTGGGAGCAGGAGGAAGGGTGTCAGGAGTCAAAATGGATTCCATAAAGACATCATCCACAACATCCAAGACAGGAGGAATGGTTAAAGGTCTGTGCTGTGGTAAATCTAAGAATTCCCTGAGACTCTTTTTGGATGGAGGATAGCCCTGACATTCCCATTGGAAATGATCCCTTAAAGTATGTTGGCTTTCACCAAATGAAAAAAAATCTGGAGGAGAGGCAGAAGGAACGGATTCCTCTGCATCAGAATCCTCACAAGCAGATAGGGGTTGCATGTCTTCATATTCAGAAGGCTCAGAGTCATCAGACTCCTGGTCAGATAAAACTGCTGGGGACAAGTCTCTTTTTCTTTTGGAAGGGATAGGCTGGCTTCTCCTAATAAGCATGATAAGGTCTTCTGCCATTTTAAGCATTTGAGATTGAGGCATGGAAGCACGTGCCTGAGCTTGGATCATTTTTTTAGGTGTAGTTCGTACCCTGGGCCTTAGAAACTCAGTAGTTTTAAAAGAACTGAAGACACGAAAGAGGCCGTCGGGTTGTGTCAAGCATCAGTAGTGCCAAGAACTTCCTCGGAAGCTGGTGCCTGCTCAGCAGCTCAAGACCCATCCAAGGTAGAGACATCAGCAGGTTCCTTAGTCAAAGAAGAGTCTCGCGGCATACCGGACTCTGAACAGGTCTCAGTAGCAGCCTGCGAATCCACAGAAGCGGGCAACAGGGGCTGCGAAAGCACCTCATTGAGGACCGGCAAACTGACGACTAGCTTAACGGAAGCGTCGTCGGCAATTTTGGACCTGTGTGGTCTGTCTCTGTCTTTATCCTTACGTTTTTTTTGGAAGATCGGTAGTCAGATGGCTTACCGAAGCCATACTGGAATACGGTGACCGACAGTGAAAATATTTAGCTACAATAAGGGCCCAGAGATGTATAGTTCTGGCGTTGAACAAAGCACAAAAGCAACAGTGAGGTATGTCGTGGTCTGGGCCTAAACAGGTGACGCAGTAAGAATGAAAGGCTCGGTGTGGTATTTGCTTTCCACAGGCGAGACAATTGTTAACTTTTTCTGACCGGTTAGAGCAAGAAAAAAGGATCCCCAACAGGGTACTTAGCTTTAGAAGACTTCAAATTCAATTTGGAAACGAAACTCAGGTAGCGGCCGATGGGCACTCATGCAAACTGCTTCTGCTTCAGGCTCCTCGGCAAGAAAGAACTGATGTAGTGGCGTCAGGTGCCTGATTTTTTACCACTGACGACCTGACGTCAGTCCTGGAGTGACAGCAACCAACGCAGAAATACTAAGCCTCTGGTATTCGAGCCAACTGAGGGATACCCCTGGCAGGATAACCCAAGTGTGATGACTGCAACAGTGAAACATGAAGAACATCTATAGATCCAACCACTGCCACTCTCTCAGAAAACTTTCATGGGTTGAATTCCCCTCATTGCTAAAATACAATCATCTCAGAATGGCCCACCATACTATAAACCAACCAGCAAAACTCAAGCCATAAAGAACATACTAACAAACTACTCCAACAAATGTATCCTTTACTCTGGCAATAAGGCACTATTAGAAATAACAAAAAGCAAAAATCACGCTGGAGAATCCCTCTACTTCTGTAACTTTGCCAAAGCTTGTAATAGTCTTCTATTACACATCAAAACCAATACTAATATAGAGCAATTCAAAACACTTCCAAAAGCCCGCCTATCAATCTCATGGATATACCCATGTACTGAACCAGGATTAAAAAAAAAAAAACCCTCCACTAAACTATAAGTAACCAAACGTCATCTAACTCATGCCAGTCTAGTTTAATTCCTTATAAAGTCACTTCTACTATCATCTTACGTAGTTTCTATAAAGTCTCCTCTAACTCCACCCATCACACCTCACAACAATCTTACCAAACACATTTGCTTCTAGTTTCCTCTTCTCTCCCTCTACACATCCCTTGCGTAACAATCCCGTAGACCAGTGGTGCACAACATCTGGCCCACCACGCAATGTCATCCGGCCCCGAGAGAGTAACCAAAAAATTTAAAAAAAAAAGCAAAAAAATGCTGTTTCTTACTCCAGTAATGCAAACTTGCCAGCATGTGCTTACTTACCTAACTGACTGCAGTTGCGCACACCTCTAATTTTAACAGCGTAAGTAACTATTCTTTCTTGTCTATAACTTGTAGTCTGTAAACAGAAGTAACTTTCTGCAACAGTTTGTAATAAATCATGGCTGCAAGCCAGAATAAAGTGAAATGCAAAGTTGATGTAGAAAACAGGCAATTTCATGACTGCTGTCTAAAGTAAAAATGTCAGTCACTTGTACCTATTGTTAACTCGTAACGCCTTACTATGTTTTGAGGTGGCCCGCAGATGCATTAAGAATTTGTGTAGTGGCCTTCTCCACAAAAAGGTTATGCACCACTGCTGTAGACTTTCTTATAGCTACTGGTTATCCTTGTAATGCCTGCACCCAAAGTAACCAGCTGAAACAGAACTAGCTATACAACTTCTCTTCTACTCAATAGTAACCTTAGCTAATAGTCTGTTTTTCCTATTCTATTTAATAAACCACCAATTGTAACATGTTTCTTCACAAAACGATATGTAACTTTTAACGAGGTTTCCCCTACAATACATTATGTAAAATGTTAAGTTTGTTAACTTCTCTTTTCATAAAATTGTTAAGTTTGTCTAATTCTTTGTATGTCTTGGAGCTTTTTTCCCCAGGCCTCCACTGAAAATGGACAGGTTGTCCAATTGGACTTTCACGGTAAACAAATGTAAAACAAAATAAAAAAATGTCAAATTCTACCATACCATTTCAATGGCTTACTTTCTTCATTCCTAATGTTTTCAATCACACACTAATTAACCACAAAACACAGCTTCACTGATGTAATGAGATAAAGACATGAGCTATGTCTTAAAAAACAATAATCGAGAATAGGATAAGGAATTGTACTTTAAAAAGGGAACAAATATATGCAGTAAAAGTACCAAACTGACACAGCTGCAAGTAAAATCCAAAAGTAAGCGCTTTCACGGTAAGTTGTCACCGCTTCTTCAAACTAGTTATAATGGACATCAGAATCATTTGAATAGCATATCAATAAAACAATCAGAACATCAATTAAGCATACATTGGATTAAAATGCCAGTAGAGAACACATGAACCTATAGAACAGAATCAATGTTTCAAAGGTTTAAGAAAAGCAACCTCATTTAAACCAGGTGCTTTATCAGCATTCAAAGATAGAATCCACTTCTGTTCAGCGGATTCAGTCCGGTTCCTAATGTCCCCCCTCTTAAACTCTCAGAAATGATCTTAAGCACTAAGAATCTAAAATGGTGATCCTCCCCATAATTAATAACATGCTTAGCCAGGGCATTAGTTTCCTTCCTATTTTTAATGTGTTTTTGATGTTCCAAAATACAGTATATGGTTTAGAGAAGGACACAAACAGCTGATCGGATTTACAGAAGTTTTTCGTCCTGTGTAAATAAAATCGTAACTGTCTATGAACATCCAACAAGTGGAGTTTGCATTCCATTTTGTTAGCAAAGTTAGGAAAGAAGACAGGTAAATTAATGGTCTGATTGTTATTAACTTGTGATGCCACCTTAGGAAGAAAGGACGGATTGGTCTGAAGGAAAACACTATCTTTATGGAAAATCATATATGAAACTTTGATGGACAAAGCTTGCAGTTCTGAAACCCTTTTGCAGAAGTGATAGCCACCAGGAATGCTGTTTTCCAAGATAAAAATTTTAGATCTGTGGTTGCAGCAGGTTCAAAAGGCAGAGTGACCAAAGCGTGAAGAACCATAATAAGGTCCCATGGGGGAACAGGATCCTTGTAACAAAAAGGCCCCTTTGATAAAGGGATATCCCAAGGAGATGTTGGCTGATGTGACAAACTATGTGCTAAGTTTTAGGGACAGTAGATACTATTCTATCATGGGAAAAATGGGAGATAAGACCACTAGCCATTTGGTAAATGGGAACAGTAATGATTATCAGATGGCTGTTGCTACTGAATATAATGTGGATTCTAAGATTTTCCAGAACATTTTCTCCAAGGAATGAAATAGATTTAGGTCCCTAACTGACCTTAGAGTTCTGCAAGAAAAAACTGCTAAGATTATCTATAGAAAATAAAAAAATCTTAAAACTTTACTTGAAAGGTAGTACACAGCAACTGACTGTGGGCGAGGTAGAAAATATGGCACTTTTAAATGTGGGGCATGTAGTCAATGCAGTTTTATTTCAAATGTGAATTGCATGGAGATTAGGGACAGAGATAAGGTCTTACATAGCTCCTGTTTTAGTAATTGTAACACCAGTGGAATTGTATACCTGGCTACTTGTGTCCAGTGCTAGGCATTTTATGCAGGGAAGACAGAGCGGAAACTTAAAAGATGGCTATATGAGTATGATTATGATATCCGGACAAGAAATGAAAAGAATGCTCTGTTTAAACACACTCTGGAATGTATTCAGGCTAAGTTTGTATTTTTTGTTATAGAAAAAGTACCAAAGGACATTTGGGGGGGTTTTATGGGAAGCTAAACTGGAATATAGGGAGGTTTACTGGCAGGTCACTTTAGACTCAAGTAGATTTCCTGGTCTTAACGAGAATGTTTCCATTACCCCATTGTTAAAATTAAGGGCAGCAAAATTATAAAACATTTTAAAAATATAACTAGTGAATGTTTTTCCAAGTGTTTTTTTATATGTAATATGTATTATGATCACTAGATAGTAGCACACATTCAACAATTTTTGAACTGTTATAAGTCACTTTCAACAATTTTTGAACTGTTACAAGTATTTTGAACTAGATTTATATATATATATATATATATATATATATATATATATATATATATATATATATATATATATATATATATATATATATATATATCTGGGTTCCTATGAGTTCATCGAAATGCCAAAACATCGCTCACTTCTTGACACGAAAACATCGACTCTTCATATCATCGACAATTCACGTAGCGATCCTCCCCCTCTCAGGACCCATGGTAGCACTTGTGTGTGTATTGCGACGTAAATTACAATGCTGTCAAGGGAAATTGTGGGTAGTGACTTGAACCATATGCGCTGTAGCAGACAAACAAGTGCTACCATGGGTCCTGAGAGGGGGAGGATCGCTTACGTGAATTGTCGATGATATGAAGAGTCGATGTTTTCGTGTCGAAGAAGTGAGCGTCGATGTTTTGGCATTTCGATGAACTCATAGGAACCCATATATCTATATATGTATATGTATATGTATATATATATATATATATATATATATATATATATATATATATATATATATATATATAGATAGGTCTACCTGATAACACAGACATGCCAAAACAGTGACAACGAAATAACCAACATGAAAAAAACGAAAAAAAAAGAAAGTTCAAAAACACGAAACTTCACATGCCCAACAAACCAAAATCCCAACAATCAACAAAACAAATACCTTTCCCGAAAAACACACACACACAACACAAGCACACCAAAAACCTTACAAACCTACACTAAACCTTACATACACAACTATCTATGCACTAACCTCAACCCAAACCCTAACCCTAAGGTCTGTCACTATCGCACACTTACCTTACCCGCACCCTAACCCTAACTCACTTAATCCGCCCCTAACCCTCAAGTCCGTCACTATCACAAACTTACCTTACCCGCACCCTAGCCCTAACTCACTTAACCCGCCTCTAAACCTAAAGTCTGTCATTATCGCACACTTACCTGACCCACACCCCACCCTAACGTCCATCCCTATCGCACACTTACCTTAACATGTCGGTGTTCTCAGCAACGGGATTCTCAACTGTCGGTCTTCTCCATTGTCGGCGTTCTAGATATATATATATATATATATATATATATATATATATATATATATATATATATATATATATATATATTTTAAAAGGTGTTTTTAAATGGATGTTTTAATATGTTTAAATATACGAAGGTGGCTACCTGTACTGTCATCCCATCATGTATGCACTTATTTACATACCTATTTATATACTTGGTTTTTATATACCTGGTTTTGATCTCAATTTAGTTTATATTCCTTATGTATTGCTTAGTAAGGGTTAATGTAGATTATTAAATGCATTTTATTGGTTGATTAATTAATTAGTTTATATATAAGCCCTAGTAGAATTTGATGCATTATTTCTGTCTGAAGAAGTCTTTAGAAGGACAAAAACGTATGTGTAGTGTGGGCGTTTATCTGTTTTTCAAGTGACAATAAAACTTTCTTGTGAAGCAGATTTTTTCATCAGTGACTCCTTGCAACCCTTTTGTTTTTTTAGTTGTGGTCCCTTTGATAAAGGCTTTACACAGTCTGAAGGAGGCCAGTGAGGCAGAATTTTCACCCACATGAAAATGAGAAATGGCAGACAATTAAACTCTGACAGTAGAAGAACTAGCTCCTTGAAAAATATTGGCTAGTAAATCAAGAGTGGCAGAAATAGGAGCTGTGAAAGGGTCTAAACTCCTTTGAGAAGCCCAAAAGGAAAAACGTTTCCATTTGCTGCAGTAAACCTTCCTGGCTGAAGACTTATGAGCAGCCACCAGAATAGATCTAATGGAAGAGGATAATCCAGGAGTCCTAGTGATCATGAGAACTGGAGTAGCCAAGCCGTGAGCTTCAAACTGTCCAGGTTCAGATGAGGAACCCCCGATGGGTGTGAAATCAGATCCTGAATGGGATCCAAGATCCAGGGCGGAGCCAGAAGATGAGACCAAAGGAAGGGAAACCATACCTGGCAAGGCCAAAACAGGGCAATGAGGATCACTTTGCTCCCCAGTCGATGAGCTTTCTGTAGAAAACTCAGAATAAGAGGTACTGGAGGGTAAGCATACAGAAGACCGGGAGGTCAAACATGGACTAGAGCATCTCTGGGAGACTCCCCTGGCAGAGAGTTCAGAGCGAAAAACTCGCTGCACTCTGCGTTGGAAGGGAGATGCGAAGTGATTGCAGCAAGGCTGACCCCACTCCAGGAAGATCTGCTCCGCTACTGAAAGATTCAGAGACCACTCGTAAGGCATCAGAATAGTCTGACTTAACCTGTCCGCTAGAATGTTGGACCGTCCCGGAATGTGCGTTGCAATGAGAAAGCGACGGGTGGAGATCACCCATTCCCACACTCTCATGGCCTCGCAACAAAGGTGGTAAGATCTGGTCCCCTCCCTGTTTGTTGATGTACCAGACCACTGACATGTTGTCTGACTGAATTGCAATGGTTCCCAGAGAAAGAAAGGTATGAAGGACCTGCAACGCCAAAAGGACCACCCTCATCTCTAGAACGTTTATGTGCAAGCTGGTCTCTACAGGGGAGCACAGGCCTTGGACTGTCCTGCCCGAACAATGCCCCCCCCCACCCGAGTTGGGAGGCGTCCGTGGTCACTGTTGCTTGGACAGGGGCTGAAACAAAGGGTCGTTCCTCCAGGATCTCCAGAGAGCACATCCACCACAGAAGGGACGACCGACAGAATCCACTACTCGAATGAGTTGTACTGGATACGATAATGGAAGTTCCAACAGGGACCACTGTACAGCTAGTGTCCACTGTAGAATTCATATGAAACCGGGTGCATGGAAGAAGCGTTATGATCGCCACCACCAGGGGAAAACAAAGCCCCTAGTTTAATTATCCAAATACGTTCCTTGTAGTTTAAAAGAGAATGCAAACCCTCCTGCTGCATATTTTGCTTTTGAATTCTGTCAATAATAGTAAAGGAGAATTTGGCAGTGGTGTGCTTTAAACTATGTTTATATAGGGTATTAGTGCTTCTAGCACATCTAATATCACTTAAATGCTGAGATATTCTTAATTTAAAAGACGTGATGTTCATAGGTCATAGGTTGGTACTAGGCTATCGGCACTAGGGCTTATACAAGCCTAGCCATAACAATTCCCTGGATATTTCTTCCCACAATATTTACTTCTCTGGACCCCTGTCTAGCAGGAAGACTGACATGATCCCTGGGGTGAATTTCCTATCTCCCATCCAAGCCCTCAACACTGATTCTGCCGACGGAAGATGAGAACGGTAGATCAGAGAGACATACATCCTCAGGTTTTGTACTCTCTCGAAAGTCAGGAAGATTTTGCACTGTAAGGTGTCAATCCTTGCCCCAATGTAGTCTATCACCTGGACAGGATTTAGAAGTGATTTGGATGCGCTGATTGTGATCCCCAAAAACAGAGCAAGCTTTAAGAAATAATCCCTGGTTTGAGAAAGTAGACGCCTGGTGGGAGCAGTGAGGAGCCAATCATCCAGATATGGGTAGACCTGAATCCCCTGAAGCCTCAGGTGATCCACTACTACCTCCATCACTTTGGTGAACACCCTGGGGGCTGTGGTGAGACCACAGGGTAGGGCTCGAAATTGGTAATGATGGACTCCTAGCCATAAGCGGAGGAACCTCCTGGAGCTTCTGTGCATATTTATGTGATAGTACGCATCCTGGAGGTCTAGTGAGCACATCCAGTCGCTCTCTTACAGGTACGGCATGATGGACTGTAGTGTGACCATCAGAAATTTTTCTTTAGCAACTGACAGGCACATGGCAGATAGGTACAGAATGGGCCTTAAGTCCTCAGTTTTCTTTGGCACCAAAAAGAACCTGAGTAGAAGCCCGATCTGGATTGATTTGGGGGGACGGGTTCGATGGCTCGCTTTTCTAGCAGCTTGGAAATTTCCTGTGCTGCTGCCTCCCTTTGTGTGGGTGGAACATCCAGGAGGTGTTTGGGAGGAACTACAAAGGGGATACAGTATCCTCAGGATATGATCTGAAGCACCCAAAGGTCTGATGTTACGGACTCCCATGCAGCCAAGTGCAATGACAATCGTCCCCAGACTGCCTCCAGTGTAGAGCAGTCGAACAACCCCCTCATCAAAAGAATGTTTGGGGGCAGACCAACCTCCCCGTTGGCGAAGGATTTCCATGATGTCTCGAAAGGAGACATCCTCGGGAAATGACCTGGGGGAACCTTCCCCATCATCCAAATCCGTGTCCTCGGTAAGGGACTCGGAGGAGTCCAAGTGCCTCCTCTTACACTTATGCTTGCGTGGCACTTCTCCGGTGGGGATCTCCGGTGGGGGAACTCGCAAGCCATTTGTTCCTCAGGGGGAGCAGTCTGGGGCTCCTCGAGCACGTGATGTCCCACTGGTAAAATGATGGGATTCCTAGATAGAGCCTAGGGGGTCGAGACGGAATTCGAGGGGATAGTCAAGGGTCTCGATCCAGTGGAGAGAACCCTTTCTACCACATCGAACGCCGAGGGAGAGCGAACCTTCTGGGGAACCAATAAGGAAGCCGGTCTTCCCTGGGTCTGACGTGAGAATCGGATCCAGGCCCAAACAGGATGGAGCTCCGAGGGAGGGAACTTGGCCTGACAATGCCGGAGTAGATGAAAAAAGTTCCACTCCCTCGGAACCGACACCCAAGCTCCAGCTCCGAGATCTGCTTGGATCCGAACTGGTCAGATCCGACATGCTCCAGGCAGCTATCGGCGTAGAGGAAGCCGGTACCATTGGCGCCGACCCCGTGACTAAGACCATCCTTGGATCAGAGTACTCTGAACCCGGTGGACGGACCAGAGGAGGAGGAATCGGTGTGAAAAAGAGAAGTGGCGCTCCTCCCCTTCAGAGGGAGAGGGGGCTGGCAAGACCCCCATCTGGATATGAGTACAAGTGAAACTTCTCATCATTTTATCCATGTCAACTTCCGATAAGCTCTGCATGGATCTCGACGAGGCCACAGACTCCGACCTGGCGGGTCGAGGAACCAAGGCCCTAGACAGAGAATGTGTCTCCTCCGGCTCCGGGGAAAATCTCGGAGATCAGAGCTGAGGGGAGTCACGGATCCTAGGCTGATATTTGGCGGGAGAAGGAAGGTCCAGGGACCTCTTACGTTTGTCTGGTCTGAGAGATTTTGGCTCTATCTCCTTCTCTCTGCCCCTTTTCCACTCCACTTCCACAGGCTTCGAACCAGGAGGTTGAGTCCCAGCCTGGGAGGGAGGGAGGAGAAGCAAGGACAAGAGAGGAAGGAGAGGCGGCCACAGCAGCTGCTGTAACCGAAGCCGAGGATGAGGCAACTGCCTCAGAAGTGGGAAGAAGGCCTTTCAGGGACAACTTAGCCTTCCTGTCCTAGATAGCGCACATGTTAAAACCCGCGCATATAGAGCAGTCAGTATTCAGATGGGCAACGCCCAAGCACATTACACAAAGAGTGTGGCCATCTGCAGGAGATAATTTATGGCCACACTCAGTGCATCTTTTAAACACAGGCTTATCAGTCATGCTACTATTCAAGACACTCAAACTAGAGAAGGGAAAAAGGCAGAGAAGAAAAAAGTTTATCAGTTTTCCCACTCAGACCACTCACCACACACTCAAGTCATACAAAGCACACTAAGGGGGGGAGGGGAAGCAAAGCATACTAACAAACTAATTCTAAACTACAAAAGGGTTCTATTACATGACGCAACAGTGAGGGGAGGAGAAGAGGGGACCTACACTAAACACTTATACTAATGTTACAGAGAAAAAAGCTGCTTAAAAGCAGAAATACCCACTCACTACTCGGAGCTCAAGAGATCACGATGCTTCAGCAAGCCGCGGCAAACGAGATATGGGGGTTGGAAGGTAGTGGAGGTGTATTATGAGTAAGAGGAGGAGCTCGGAGCAGATGCCACAGCAAATGAGATCTGGGGGTTGGAAGGAAGTGGAGGTGAATTATAGGTAAGGGGAGGAGCATGGAGCTCGGAGCAGATGCTAGTGAAATTGCCAGCTCGGATCCGGTGTCCCACAGGTTGAAGACCAAATGAAGTAAACTACTTCATATCTGTGGTATATATTTGGCTCACCAAGGTACATAATAACTAGCCTTTATCATGAATGCATTGAAGCATGCAGTCACAAGGGAAAGGAGTAGAGATCCTGTGTTGATGTGGGCCACGTGTCCCTGTCAAATGGAGGAGTTAGGGCCATAATAAGAATAAAACCCTGATGGCTGCCTACATGATTATTTTAATGGCTGACTTGCATCTCATTCAAGCAGCCATTGGGGTTGTTCGAGGTTTTTTTTGTTATGCAGTCCTACACACACACATACAGCTACCTACAGGTGACTGTGCAGTGGGTTGACTGCAATGCACAGTCCTTTCCAGTTTTGTGAGGGCACTCTTAGCAAGCAGTTCCACCTCTGTGCCATATGGGATAGCACAGAGTTCCAACATGTTTCCACCAGAGATGATCATATACCCATACATAAGCACTCCGAGCATGGGGACTCCTCTCCCTCTCCAAGAGTCATTCTTCACTCTCTTTTCTTCCTATCCACCATAGTCATCTGGATTTTAGTTAGGGCTCCTTCCTCTATGTCACAAAACCAAGCAGAACATGGTGTAGCTTGGAAAAATAATCACAAAAAGTAAACTATAAACAAGCGCAATCTCATATAAATTAATGTATTCTTCATTATTTTTACTTTAAAAAGTCATTATCAAAACAAATTCTTCTTTTCAGCATTGCAATTTCTGCTGTCCTCTTTACATTTCCCCTGTAACTCGCACTGTATTCTACACTACAACAGAAAGATAGCACAGTAAAAGTGTTTTAAAGGTGGTAGTTAGCCATATCTACATATCTTATGATTCTTTTTCCTTGTTTTCTTATTCAGAACTCATCTGATGGAGGCAAAGGTGCTTACTTTGAAAGCAAAAGAACCATCATTGATCATTTCATTTCGTGAGCAAAAGAGTTTGAGATATATGTAAGCCACCAAAAAAAAAGAAACCAGTGAATAACAGCTCTACTTTCCTGAATAAAATTTATTCCACAATAGAAATTTCTCTAGCGCCTCGGCCACAGCCTTTACAAAGTAAAAATTCATCTGTTAAAACAAGCTCCTTTTATATCCAAATATAGCATTCAACTCATTCAATCAAACAATTAATCAATTAAAAGGCATACACCCATTAAAGCTAAAAAACTAAATGAAACTTTGCCAGTTGCATTCTTTGTTCAATCCACAAGGAAACAATGCGTTATATTTCATTATTAACACAGATTTGGTGGTTTACTTTCATTGTGTCTCATAGTAGTTGTATTTGGAGTTTGAGATATAGCCTGGAGAAACTATTAAGACTAAGTAATACAGGAAAAAGGCTATGTAATATGCAGTTTAGTACAGAACACAATCCTGAATGTTATATTTACCAGTAATCTGACATCATTTTAAATTGTGATTCCTTAACAACACTGCAGTATTGTCTTACCTCCTTGCAAATAAACCATCTAGTCAGGCTGGCGAAAACCTCTGATGCATTGTGAAAGGTAAAAAATATCGGAATTGGCTGTTAAAAAAGAAGAAATAATTTATTTGAATCACATGCAGTCATTTTATTACATTATAATACAGTGATTACTCAAGGATACTTAATTTAGTTGATCAAGAGCAGTTATTTTATTACGTCTGACAATAAATGATTACTCCAGGACATACTACACCTAAATGCAGTGCAAAATATCCAAACAAATGTTACATACAGGTTATTCTTCACTGGTATATAATCTTTCACTTTGTCTTCAAATTGTTCGGTATATAGGTGGGACAGATGTACAAACAAGAGATGAATTTTGTTTAAGGGAATATATGAAGACAACTGAACAAATCAGTAAATAATCAAGAAAGATGGTACCAGGTTCACACTTGAGGCTTGAATAGCATGGCAAAAGCAACGGCTGTATAAAGACTCACTAGCATAAGGAGAAAAAAAGGCCACAATATTACATATAGCATGCAATGATCACTAACAGGGCAGTACCACTGAATGGGTATTTCTGTGCGTCAAACATCAAAAACAGCACATTTGACAACTGTCATATCTAATACTAGGATCATTCTTAAAACCATAAAAAAATGACAGACTTTAAAAAGTTACTATCAGGACCTTTACAAGAAAGAGCAACGTTTGACCTACTGCTCTAAAATGGGACAGGAGAAAGGATTTCGGACCAGAAATAAACACTTGAAAAAATCAATCACAAAGTGGTATGGTCCCTACTAACATTAACCAGAGAGATCAGCAAGTCAATAGTTTTTAACTTAACTTCTTCAAAGTGGGACAGTAGCTTAGCAAAAGGGCACAAAGGAGGTATGGAAGAATAGTGAAGGTACATAAAAACTTCAAACACAAATGAGGAAAAAAGCAAATTTTCAAGCAAGGTAGGTCAAATGGATAAAGAAAAACAGCACTTGTGAAATAAAAGAAAGGAAGCGCAAAAGGGCACAGCAAATTACTGACTAAAGCAGTAAGCATCAAGAAAAGCATGAAGAACAAAGGCCCATACTGAAGACTTCGCAGTCAGTTCCAGCCAAACAGACAACATTTTTACCTATACACAATCAGCTAAATGAATACAAAAAGGTGGATGGCAAAACTATACAAACTGAATACTGGTAGCTAAAAAGGTTAGCCAAAATAACGCGAGGTCGATAAATTATAACCTCCAGTATTTGGTAAAGGAGTTATGAAGGACTTGTTATATGTAGCCAGAAGAAAAAAAAAACTTCAGAAATGAAAAGTGTACAAGGTAATATGGCCTTTTGACATCCATCTTAGAAAATTTTAAAGGAATGAGAGGGAAACATTTTGCATTTCGAACAAATCATTTAAAAAGTATTAGGCTATTATAGAAAAGAAGAAACGTGAAATTATCCTTTAAAAATAGTAGAAGCAAAACACATGATGGAAACTGTCAACCTTTTAGTCAGATTTTAGTTGTAAGCCTCATTATGTAATTAATGCTTAAGACAACAACTGTATGCTATTTTGGAAGCCTCTAGTGTACTGGAAGCACTGCACAATTAATTTGCACAATAAGCCAGTGTTAGGCAAATCTAAGATCTGTTTGACTTGATAGCTAAGATACTAGAGCAAAAAGGGATAGCAACATCTAAGATTGCACAAAGGCAAAAATGACAGTGGGTCTACACCAGATGACTGAATTTTCAGAAACTCAAAATTCATACAGTTGAGACCATATGATTGAACTTCTGAAAACTCAAACATAAAAAAAAAAAAAAAAAAAAGAAAAGAAAGAACAAAAAACACAAAAATCTTCTACCTTTTTTAGATTTTTGTGGGGGGGGGGGCAAACTCCACTGCACTCTCCCACACCCACTGCAAATTATATATACCAACTCCAAGGAAATCACACTAGTGTGGGAATGGGTAAATTTCAAAATTCGCACTGTACCATGATCTCCATTCAAAAGCTTTGAGTTTTCAAAACCTCAATTATATGGTCTCGGCCATATGAATTTTGATTTTTCTGAAAACTCAATCAACTGATAGGGACCTGACACAGTACAACATAAAATAATATAGAACAAATCAGACATGGAGGTAGTCCTTGGGTGTCAACAAGGCTAACATACTGGTCAGGCAAAAAGAAAATGATGGTCAGACTAAATGCTATCCAAACTGCTAAAGAGTTGGAGACAAGGGAAAGGCAGTGGAGTCAATCTTCAATGTCTTCAAAGTGACACTATAAAAGGTCTGGAGAGAAATCAGTCTACTTTCCAATGGCTTAAAATGTAAAATAGGATTAATATACAAAAAGATACAAAAACAATGAGACTTGTAGACTAAAGGAATGGTTCAAGTCATGCCATCTTAAATTCAATGCAAAATGATGCATCACTGGAGGTAAAATAATAGGAAAGGGCTATATAGCTGGAGGCGGAAACAGCAGCAAAACAAAAAAAAGGAAAAGCAACTTGGTGAGTCCTATCAGATGCTTAAATGGTAAACAAGCAATGTGAGATTGCAGTAATGAAAGTTAGAGGAGAAGAGGAAGTACAGGAAGCTTTATGATAATTAGAAAATATGAAGGCATTCTCCCTTGAAAATATGAATGTATTCCCTCTGGCTACACTTTATAAAATACCACCAGAAATACTAGGTACAATTCTGGAGAACTTGCACATCATAAAGACAAAGACAGATGAGACACATTTCAAAGAAGGGCAATAAAATGAGGGCACAGCATGAAGTAAAAGCCACACAAAAGGGTATGGGACTAAAAGATCAAAAATTGTACAGTTTTGAATAAGGAAGATGTTGGGGCATGACACAAAGTGCAGTTAAGATAACATACTTCCATTCAGTATTTCTGGTAAATCTAGAACTCCCTGTCGAAATGTCAGCAACTGAAATGCTGAGTGTCAATATGCCATAAAGAAGACTAAAACTAAGGGAGAAAAGTGATTCTTGAATATTGCTCTTCTCCTACTTCACACCCCCTAAACATATATATATATATATATATATATATATACCAACTCTGAGATCATCATACCTCAGAGAAAAGAGAATATTCTGTGAAATGGCCATCTCAGGCTTACTATATATGTCTGTCAATTTTTTAAGCTATTCAGTGTCAGTACTTAAGGACTCACACTATATCAGGTCCTGACATTTCAAAACGATTACTGAATGGATCCAGAATGGGTAGCTGCACTTTACTTTAAGCTAGCTGACTATGCCTTGTGATCAGAAAAACAATGACCAAGAAATGGGACCAGTAACTAAAATAAAATAGTATATATATAAATAGAAAGTTCAGTCCCAACAAGGCAGAAAACTGTTAACACAATTTGAAATAAAAATAAAATATAATAACACAAAGTAAGCGCTTTCACGGTTGGTAACTGCTTCATCAGACAACAACATAACACAGTACAGATTAAAAAGCAGTAATGACCAATGAAAAAAGCAACTTAATTAATGAATGAAAACCATTATAGCATTTAAAGTGCTAATGTGCTATTAATGTTTTAAAGGTCTCTGTTTTAAAAATGGTTTCAATGAAACCATATAATTAATACCGGAGTAGGTGTCCGCCTTGAACAAAATCCACTTTTGTTCACAGGCTTCTGTCTTACATTTCAAA